>NW_006800288.1:36832-70155 GCF_000485575.1 Poecilia formosa | reverse complement strand
TGCAAAGCATTTCAATGCTCTCCTATGCATTCATATGGCAGGCCCCAATTACCTACTAAAATTATGAGGATGTGATATTTTAATTAAACAAGTCAGATTTTCTGTATTAACAGATGAATACTTTGTTGTATTTAACATTTTTTAATACTTTTAAGTAGATTTTAATTTGTCTGTAATAGTTTTGTCTCAATTTATCTGCACCTAGCATGTAAACTGATATTAACCGATTAGTTTTTTCTTCGAAATATCTGGAATACTGCCAAACTACATTTTCTCCTTTCTCTTCACACAGTTTCTTATTCTTAAGCATCTTTGAGGCACAAAACTTGAAACTGCTGCTGTGCAATGTACTCAACAGGTTGTTGCTAGGTAACCACAGACTGCCATAGTTAGTTTATCCCACCAATTTTTCTGAGAGGTTGAGCGACTAAAGCATCTCCTCTGCCTACATCCCCCAGAATGCTGTGCGGTCTGGATCGGAGTTCACTGAAATTGTTGAAAATTTTATTTTAAATGGATTATTAGACAATTGTTTGTTCAATGTCCAAATTAAAGGCTTTTTTCAAATATTTTCAATGCTGCTTCAACAAAATTTATTTTAATTGAAGTTTTTTTTTTTCAGACATCTTCACCACAGGTGCCAATTAGAAAGATGTACTTTTGACAGTCTTACCGGACCATTGGGAGCTTCGTGAAGGGAACCGGAGGGAGCTTGAGTCCATCAGAGAGAGTGATGACCTCCATCCCACCTGGACACTTGGAGGTGTAGTTCTCCAGACTCTGGGTCACCTCTTTCTTTTCTGTAAAGCACAAACGGCACGAAAATCAGCAAAGCTGGCCAGAACCCTGACCCATCTGGCACAACGATTACAACACAAATGTCTTTAAAAGTGACCCGGGAAACCAGAGAGGACTCCGCTTCTTTGGCTGTAAAAACGAATGGGAGCTTGATGATGGGTAAGGCATTCGACTCTCAGCAAAGAGAGCTCCAGCCTCGGAGGGAAACTCCGGTTTTTATCGTATCATCAATACCTTTTGAGAGAACATTACTGCTCAACCAGCCATATAATTTGCTTTAGCTGTGCAGGGTTTAACCATGTCCATCAATGAAAAGGTCACAAAAAATAAAAAATAAAAAATAAAAATACACTACTGCACTACAATTGTTTGTAAGAGTATATTTGGAAATTGCAGTGCAGTCCTTTCATAAGAAAAAGAAATGCACCTGCATTATGTATGAGCTGTTTGTTCTACACAAAGGATGACCTAATAGGATAAATCGAAGTGTTTTCATATCTCTCGCCAACAGGAACAGTGGTTCAAGCAAACAAATACAAGTGCTGCTAGCAGAGACACTAAATCCTTTGGAAAAATATGAATTGGGGGCCTGGAAGGCACGACCCCAGTTCAGGGAGAAGGTAATAAACAACAGAGCGAAGGGAGGAAAGGAAAGGAAAGGAAAGAGAAAAGATACAGGTAGAAAGTAGAAGCAGTCAGAGATGGATGAAGAGACACTTGAATTGTAATCCCAGCTCAAAGGATTTTTTTTAATTCACAGTCTTGTTTTCTTTGTTTATTTTTAGCAGTAATTAATGCTTAACAACAGCAAATTAAGACATGCGATTAATGTATTAACGTATCTATTTAAGACATATTAAGGTCATAATTTTAGACACACAAACATAAGACTCTTTAAGGATGTGCCGACACTTTGCTGCAAATCCACAGAAACAATTATAGGTCAGAAAAGAAACCCTTCTGACAGCTCATCAATTTAGGTAAAATGTTTCAGAATGAAACCAATGTAGAGTCAAAGGGTAATTTCAGTAAGTAGATCTCAAATTTAAAAAAAAAATAATGCAACAATTAAAGTTGTATAGGAAAGAAAAAAACAATCGTGCAAAACTGACAACAGATCAGAGCTCAATCAAAACATTGCTTGAAAAAGGAGCTTCTCTGTCCCACTGTTTTCTATGACTGGTGTCCACGAAGTGGTGACGTGAATGACACAACACATTGTTTCCCAGCAGAATCCACAGCCCCAGGCTTCATCCGGTCACCCGCTGTGCATCCTGCTGTCAAATCATCCGCAGGTAAATGACTCGAACACCATTCATACCAACCAGAATGTGATTGATCCAGACTGCATGGAAACGACTGCTGTGGCTACATGTCATCAAGACTGAAGCCAGTACAGAGTTTCCATAAAGTGACGTACCCGGGGTATATGCAGGTTTCACCAACTTAAGACTTTTTCTGACCTCCTTAAGACTATTATGATAAAATTTAAGACCTATATCACAACAGAAATGTTTAAAAGAAATGCAGGGGACCAAAACTGTGAAATTTATGGGGTCTTTCTGTGGCTCTTTGTGCTTCTCATATGGTATATGGCTCTCTATGCCATATGCTAGCTGCTAATGGTCCGCTTCCTTGCTTGCTAGCTGTATCACATATTTAAGACTAACTTACATTTTCCATATGAATTCAAGACATTATAAGGGCTTAATATTAGATAAATAAATGTAAGACTTTTTAAGACAATTTAAGAAGCACTGATGGGGTGTGTGGGTTAAAAACACCCATCTGCTCCAGTAGACTAGGAAAGTGGCTGTAGTGAAAACCTCTTTCTGGAAGGTTTTCACTCCATGTAAAAGATGCATGGCATCCTGTTCCAAAAAATAGGCATAGTAAACACATTTGAAAAACTTAAAACACTAATTAAATTAATGAGCTAAAAACACTGATTCCATACAACTTGGTTAACAGTGAGAATAACTGGTCAAAACTGCTGTTATAAGTGATAACGTTCTCAAATCAATACAGATTGTTTTATATAGCACCATGTCAAATATAATCTTGAGGCACTTTACAAAAAAGTGACTTCAATTCAACCATATAGACAGATTCAATTCCACATGTTCCAATGCAATTTCCAAATGGATTTTTGATTTAACAACCAAAGTTCTTGTAGCTACCTACATGTCTTTGACATTGGTCTGAGGAAAAATATTCCCACTTTTCACATTTTTAGCTGTTAGATGTTGGAAGAGCTTACGCCACTGTGCATTTTCCTCAGAAACCTTCTGATAAACAGTCAAATGTAAGGTAGATTCTCTGATAGTGAGCCAAAAACGTCCTGCTGCAGCACAGCAGCCTGAATACACAAGATTCACAGCTCTTCTCCTGGACGCTGCAATTGGTTTATACAAAATATGCCATCTGTCCTGGTGTCCAAATAATTCAAATTCAGACTAATTTGACCAGAGAGCATTCTCTGTGGATACCTTTAATCTAGCCTTCATGTTTCCTTGTTAGTACGAACTAAACACATGACCTTTAAATAGGGCAAACCTTCTTGAAAATGCTGAGTAACCAACCCTTTTGCCATCATACGCGCCTGATGTGATGAGCTCATGTTTGATGTTAGCCCTTTCAAGAGTGAATAAATGTAGCGGGTGTCCAATAAATTGCATTTTGATTACATTTTAAAGAACATTTGGTGTCGTCTTCCTCTTTATTTTATCCAGACTTTCGCTCATTCACACACTGATGCAAGCACAGCAGAGCCTCTGCCCAGTCACGGTTCAGTACTTCCAGATTTGTCTGAGGAAAGTAACTCCAAATTATTCTCCGAAAACCCGCCTGGACGCTGATTCACAAACCTAAAATATTGAAAAGAAAGCGCAGCTTGGGAAGCTGAAACACCCAGGCACAATGCTAATTAACACGCTTTTGGCTGGCATTTGCAAAGCAGCCGATCCAGGAGCATGTTTTATTTTCCTTGGCGTCGACTGAACACTGTAGATGTTAGGATCTGCCTCAGTGCTAAGACGATGTTTCCACTGTGTGTTAATGCATTTTAAGGAATATTCAGTGTCTAGACTATCAAAACTATTAAAACAGGCTGATTTTAATGATTCACAGGTGGGTGTGGTAACCTCTGAGAATACTGTAATCAAAACTGCATGTCTCTGCAACACTAGTTTGAGGTAAGAAGTTTATGATTGGCCCAAAAAAGATTGATTAAAAACTGGCCATCAAAAGCAACACTGCTCCATCAAGCTGAAGGCATTTACTCATTGGGGTACAACTACAGGATCGGTTGAGCTTGCTGCTTTAGCATATTAAACATATCAAGGAGACCAAAGTGGAAGATTTTTGTTCCAGATTTTTTGCTTCCTGTCCACACAGACCCGGCGCAGCTCATTATGAGGCTGACAGCTGGAACACACAGTCCAGAAAAAGCAAAGAGACAGCTTAACAGGTAGGTGAGACAAGGGGTGCAGCTTATAACACTCCACATCTTTCTCCAAGTGAAAGGCTCTCATCTGCGAGTGTCGACCGTCAGGAGGAGGAGGAACACTTAAAGGCAGGGTAAAAGGTTGCCGTGAATCAGATTCCCCACAAAAAAACAACTTTGCTTTCATCTCCATAGAATATAAGAAACGACTGAAGTTTCTACATATTAAATAGACATTTAGCCATCACAAAACAAGTTTTACATTTTTGCATGTGGGATATTTTTGGTTCAGTGGGATTAGTGTGGGATGTGTGCGAGTTATTGCTACATAGATATTTTTACGAACAGCGATGAGTCAAGCAGAAGGATTAGAGAGCCACAATATGCCAATGCTGCTCGGCGGTGTGCATTATTGCTCGATAAGCAGGTCAAGTAAATGATTGTTATTGTTCCACTAACAGAATTTCAGCTGAAAATGACAGCCAATAATGCGGGACACGCTGCAGACAAAGCACATGGCCTGACATCCAGCTATGAGCAGAAACCTGTGCGTCACTGGGATGGAGATGAGCACCAAGCACACAAACATGCAGGCACAGTTTGCTTGTTGTTTTAGAGATGACAATACCTGAAAGCAACAAAAGCCACTAGGAAAATACAAAGTTCTATCTATTTATAATGTGTTGACTAATGTTAATTTTAACTTTTTCTAATTCTTGCACCCCCACCAGGCTAAGCATTGTTTGCTTACTTATAATAGTTTTTTTAGTAATAAGAAGCACTAACACTGGGGATAAGGCTTAGTGTCCATAAGGACTACATTAAGCATCCATACATTCATTTGTAAGACCTTAGCATCTCATGTTAAGGTTCTGCCTTCCATTTTTTATTTCAAATTCAGAATTTTTTGCATTCAAAGTTGAAAAAATAAATCAATTGGAATAGTCCCCAAGATCTGAATTTTGACCTGGACAGTCTGATTTTGGCCATTTGGGTATTTTGAAAAGAGTGGACCTCTGTGCTGCATCTGTTCTACAAGGATTCACCACAGAAAGTGTCGCAGAAAAGTGTTCACAAAGGCCAGTCTCCGTTATTTTCTCCTAAAACTCTGCACATATGGAGTGTTGTTTTCAACAACTGACTGGAAAAAACAGCACACAACTTGGGACTGAAGTATGATGAAGTGGCTGTCATTTCCAAATCTGATGTTAGACTTCCAATGTAATGTGCAATATAATCATTGTGTATGATTGGGGTTTTCTGATCGTAAATCTTTAATTTTGATAATCTTTATGGAATGCTGAATATACTTTGAAAGGTTTTACTAGATTTGCTATCTAAAGAAGAGCTGTCATTTCTGATCTACTACCTTCCTTTCCATTTCTCATTTGATAGAAAAAAATTGAATTTTCAGCCGATGCCATTTTTTCAGAACCCTAGGGTCTTCCTGATGTCCAACAATTCCTTCCATTATTCTTGTGTTATTTCTGCTATGAGCACTAAAATGCCTGGATTGCCCAGTTCACCTAAATCTAATCCCAAGATTTTAATCAAACAAGCACAAATTCAACATCTTCGAAAACTTTACAGATGTACAAGGTGTAGTCTGAACAAAAAGGTAAGTGGTCTTCAGTTTAACCACCAGTTTGCTCATTTAAGCAGCAGTAGACTGCAGTGGATGGGAGTAGGTACATGTATCCCTCCTTTACGTAAAGAAGCTCCAAGGTTTTAGTTTAAATGTGCTCCATCGTCCCTCACCCACTCACTGTTTGGAACAAATATAGTGAGTCAGGTCAAACTCTTTCTTTAGGGTCACGCCCACTCAGAGTTTCTGATGAAACCGGGACCAAAAGGTGACTCGACCCTGTGACCTCCGACTTCCCATCTGCATACTGATACAGAAGAAGTCAAGAAATTTCTAGTGGAAAAGAAAAATCTGTAATTATACAAAGACAGAGGGGTAAGCCTTTCTACAACATTGATTAGCATTAGTACACAAGTTTTAAAAGCCATTTATGATTTTACATTATCATATGTAATGGCTCCTTTGACTTGCAGTGTACGGTGTCCTTAGAGGCACAATAGACATCTTTCTCCCTGATGATGAAAGGCAGTTCTTAAATCATCTTTCAGTTTGACAAAAGAACAAGGGATCTCATTGTAGTTCAGTGAGCTTATATTAAACCAATACTAAAGCTTTCATGTTACAACCTTAATACATGTCAGGGCATACTTTCTCACATAGGAAATGGTTCATTGTTAAACTGCAATGTTTTATGATGAATGAGCCATGTGCTAGCTAGATGGGTGGACAGACAGAAGGACGTATTTGACTGTTTTAAGGTAAAAGCAATGGTCAGTTTAAATGGAGAACAGCATCAACCTCCAGATGAAGAGGAAGAGCTGACTGTTTTCAGCTCAAAGAACCGTGAAGAAAAAAAAAACCCAAAACAGGCTGAGACTGAGAAATGGAGTCATAACCAGACAGAAAAATTAGGCAATATCCGACAACAGTTTTATTAACAAGTTTATAAATTCTGTGCTCAGACCCAATGCCACGCTGAGCTCTCAAATAACTATTGACAGTGAAGAAAATGAAAGTGTTTTATAAAAAGGAAAGATATCATGATGTGAAATGAAAACAACTGGCACACCACAAACAGATATGTCACCATCTTTATGAATTATTAAGACTTTCTGAATAGTATTGAAAGCAAAATGCCAGCAGGGAAAAAAAACAGCGCAAGAGATAAATAAATAATCCAAACAATAAACACTAAAATAATAAAAACCTGAGCAGAAAGAGGAGTGACATTAATCTCTACAGTATAAAATTCACAAAAAGTAAAAATCTCACTATGTCTCTTTAAATTCAGTAAATGCACTAAAAGGCTGCACCGGCTTTTTTTTTTGCTGAGAACACATAAATTCTCTGTTTACTGGGTCTTACGTGGAAGAAAGAAAATTCAGTATTATCGTTTTCTTGAGTGTATTAATACATCGAGATGGATGAAACCGCAGAGTTGATTCCAAAGTTCAGTAAAACGAGGGTTTCAAACTGAAGGTATATACAGGAATAAGCAGTTTCATAAAAAATAAAAAAAAAAACACTTCAATTTCTGCCTCTGTGAAACACGAGGAAGTCACGAGAAATTCCTGTACCAATCCAAAACCTTCAGACTTTAAGCTTCTGCTGCCGATCATGTTTCATTTAAACATATGAGTGACAGGTGAAAACACGAGATGAGCTTCATGACGGCAGGCGAGTTTGCATCTGGAGCTTGGCAATGATGTTACAAAAGAACACTGCGGCTTGAAATGAGGCTCTCCGATTATCATTAAGGAGGCACACAAAGCCATGATTCAGCAGCGGGGGGGATTTGCTGTAAATTGCATCGAGGCTACGATGCAGTGGGGAAAATGACACAATAATCCACACCTCTTTAAAGACAATGCTTCAAACGCAAAGTGCCTCAGACAGAAATATCTTTTATTCTCAGCTATCAGCTTTAAGGCATGAGGGAAGACAATCGCTTCAGTAATAGTCGGCCGCTGAATATTTGGATCTGTTTATAGCATGAACCCAACAGAGTATATTCACTATGCATCTATATTGTGGGGGGAATGTTTTCAGCACAAATAGAACATTTTTATTATACATTTATGACTTTTATAATTTTATTCAAAACTTTTTAATACATAATATTTCACAAAATAAGTTCACCTTTATTGCGTTATGCCTGAACTAAACTCTGAGTTGAACAGAAATGTTGCATTTTGGTCAGATGATCCTAAAATGTATGGTGGCCCAAAAGGGTAAGCAAAATGCCACGACGGAAAAAAGTCACAACATAAGTTCAATTAAAACTGAAGTTAAGCTAAAACATAATTTTGTGCTATATCAGAATTTATGCTAAAACAGAACTTGTGCTAAAACCAAAGGTATGCTAAAATACAATTTTTGCTACCAAAGAAATGTAAACTAAACAAAAGTTTTGCTAAAGCAGAATCTTTTGCTAAAAAAGGCATTTATGCTAAAATGCGAGTAGTAATAGAACAGAAGTTATGTTAAACCAAACGTTTAGCATAAACTTTTGGTTTAAATTATGCAAAGCCAAAATTTATGCTAAATCAAAATTTTTCCTAAAAATGAATTTATACTACAAGAACAGTTATGAATAAGAAGGGTTCAGTGAATGCGCGTATGAAACTAGGGGGTTCGGTACCTCAAAAAAGGTTAAGAACCACTGTTTTAGTTCAAGATGCTTACACAATGAAATATACTTTTTTTTTTTCTTTTGGAGTTTTTTTACACACCCTTGTCAAGGGTGACAGTAAGGGTGAATGACACTGTTTGACACTTACACAAACTTACAGTATTTCTGGACTTTCACTTAAACGCATGGTTTCACATGTGGAACTTGAGACTTCACATTTTTTCATGTAAATCTGTCATTGCTCCTGCGATGGAATTATTTTGTATCTAAAGACCAGTAAAGAACCAAGCAGTATGTCAGTTGTCCCCCGTCAGCTTACCTTAGGGGCTGAATGCAGACCAATAACTCTGATTTATATTCTGTTATCATTTTTTCCTCCTCAAAACTTTCTCCTGAGGCCAATTTGTCATGGAAAAGTCATCGCTAATGCTCCAGAAAGCAGAGCTTTCTGGAGCATTAGCAGTGATAGCCATTGTTTTCTATCGCTTAAATATTCTGGTCTTTGGACCAAAGTATGACTACGGTTTGGACTTGTGTCAGTGTCAATGTTAATTTATCTATGTAGCACATAAAAACAACAGACACTGACGAAAATGCTTTACTGTTCAATCAAGTGAAACAAGATAAACACCAATAAGAAGAAAACAAAGATATATATATATATATATATATATATAAAAAAGAAAAATACATAGTTAACTATCATTATTGAAAAATCTCAAACTCTGCTAGAAAAATTGCAAAAGGCTGAGCACCTCTGGATTTTAGCATGGATCCAGGAACACTTAAGAGAAACTGCTTGGCTAACCTCAGTGCTCTCACTGGAGTGTGGATATTAAGCAGATTACAGAGACATGATGGCGCTCAGCCTTTTACAACTTTAAAACTAAAGCAATAAAATCTGGAAATCAATCCTAAACCAAAACATTAAGCCCATACAGAGAAGCCAGAACTGGAGATGTGCATTCACATTTTTTTTAGCACTTGTTAAAAGACCAGCTGCTGCATTTTGGATGGTTTGTAGATTTCATTCCTTTAAATCATGTTACTGGCAATCAATAAAGAGAAGAAAATTTGAACTGAAACCACCTTTATTAGTGGATTTGATACACCTATGTATTTTTTTCCCCTTCAAGTAGCTTTTACTTTGTATAACATTACCTAAAGGATTTGATCAATAACTCAATTTAAAATAAAAAAAATGTTAATGATGGTTGAATACTTTAAGTACTTTATAGTAAGGACATAAATTATTAATTTCACCATCAGCTGCAAAAAATGCCACACTAACAAATGATTTTGTGGCCAGACGGCTCAGCTTAGCAGTTACACTTCTTTCAATTGTGAAGGTTTAATTAGTTAGAAAAACTGTAACAACTCTAGATGTGACTGAAGCACATTTATATGCAAGAACTTAATTTTCAATTTCACTTTTAGACCTACAGGTTACCACACCTCTTGGTCTAAGTAGGGAATTACTAAAATAATCCCTTAGAAATAAACACTTTCCACTACAAAGCAGGTTCAACAAATCACATTTCCTTAAAGAGAGCTAGCTAAGCTAAAGATAACATAGGCTTACTTATATGGTGATACAAAGCTGGTTAACTCAGTAAGTCGACTCATTCTTACTTGACTTCTTTGTGTCCATAAGTAATTTTACATCAAAGTTGATAAAAATCACATGCAGGGTTCCTCAAGGTTCTATCCTGAGGTCTTTCTTTTTTAGAATCTACTTGCTCCCTTTAGCTCAGATTATATCACATAAACTAAGCTACCATCATTATGCATATGACACAGCTCTACATTGCATTGTCACCAGGTGACTATGAACCCATTCAGTTGTTGAGCAGATGCTTAAAACAAATGAAAGCGTGGATGTACCATAACTTTCTTCAGCTGAATGAATCAAAACTGAAGAGCTTATTCTTGAATAAAAAGAGAAACAATCAAGACCTATAATAGCTAGAAACTACTGAACAAGTTTACTTCAGCTGAGCCAAACGTCTGCACAAACTGTAGTTCAGAGCTCGACGTATACCTGCACCATCTCCCACCCACATAACCCACAGATGATTTATTCATTCTAATAATAATCTGTGATTGATTTGTAACATGACACTTCAGGTTGTTGGAAAAGTGAGACTGGCTTACAGTCGTGCTCTGAGCCAACAAATTTAAACATGAAATGGTTGTGTTTTATAACAAGATTTCTCGGCATTGAGTTTGTTGGAAAGAAAATAGTTTTGCCATGAGCAAAGCAGTCGCCATAGGGATTTGTTTCAGGATGTGTGTTTAAATGGTGTGGGCAATCATTTTCATTCTGCATTATTTATAAAGACAGTTAGTACAGCCTAAGCAGAGTTTGCTTGTGTGTGATATTTACTAGGTAAGCCTCTTTCTCCTATTACTTCTGTCTCCCTTACAGATCTCTTGCTTAGTCATTCAACAAGGATTTAACTTCCCTCTATTGTGTGGCCAGTGGAGCTTGCGTTAAAAAAAACAACAACAACAAAAACATATCTGTATGCACAGTACAAAGCTCTGCAAGCCAAGTAAACACAAGCTTTGGCGACCATTGCTCAGCATTAAGTAAGCTGCCATACGCCAATCGCCACAATCAGGTAGAATTGTTTCCTTTGAAGGTTGGGCATGAAGCTGGAAGAACCTCAGAGGACTGGAGATTCTGAAATATCACACTGTGCTTTGCTGTTTACTGACCTTGATCAGACAGGAAGTCCAGCATGGTCTGCAACAGGAAGGACAGGTGGCGCACAGACAGGCCCGGGTTGCCCATGCGGCGGGAGGCGTACACCAGCTCATGCAGCAGGCGCATCTGTACGGCTGCCCAGCCTCTGTGGGTGCCTGGGACAGAGAGAGAGAGAGGAACACACTCACAGGGCTGCCAAAGATTATTACCGACACTCTTTAATGAACTATTTATTTGACTCTGTGTTTTAGGGTGCATTCACACTAGCCTCATCTAGTCCTCTTTAACTGAACTCTAGCTGGTTTGTCTAGAATGTCCTGCTTTGGTTCTGGTATTTCCCAGCCCTGGAGGAGAACGGGAGCATTGCATTTGATTCTTCTCAAATCTTTGGTAGATAATTAGCATCTTCTGACATCAGCATGTTTCCTATTTGCAACGAACGTGAGGAAGTTCAAGGTAAGCACTGAGTTTGTCAATTACAAATATATATACATATATTCCATATCACATCTCTACCAAACAGATTAAATATGTTATTAACTCAGCTGGTTCTGAAGCCCTTTATCTTTCTAACCTGACATCAACAATGCCCCCGGACCCTCTAAAAGACGCCCTGCTCCGTTTTGCTGACTGCTGACTCACAGAAAAGGAAAGAAAGAAAAACCAGAGGAAAAGATGTGGTGGGAAGGCCAGAGGGTACAGAGAGGGGAGGGAGGACATTTGACAAAGCCATAAATATTTCCTCAGCTTAAACACCATTTCAAATAACATCAAATCATACTTCTGCTGCTCTGCCATTATCAGCACTTTTATCCCCACGGTTGTTATTCTCTCTGACTTCTTTACTATCTGAACAAACTGCACATGTAGTTCCTTTATAAGCATTTTTCCCCCCCATTATAGTGAGAAACTGCACCCACTCAGCAGGCTAAAAATAGCTGACTTCTACCTATCTGCCAGAACCAGTGTTTATCCAGCACAGTAATCCACAGGATGCTGGCTTTTGGAAGGCTGTCGCTCTCGCTCAAACACAAAAAAAACAGCTTGATTTGCTGCATTTCCAGCCCTGAACGGGAGACGTCTGGAAATCCAATTAACACACTGCCAAGATAATGACTGTGCTGCCACAGCCTAGTGGCTGCACTGTCATACAAACCTCAGACAAACGCTACTGAGTCCTCAGGCTGCTTCTGATCTGCTGCACAGAGACAACCAGCCAACACGTTACTCCTCTAGAACAGAGCTGAAATGATTCATAGGATTCATGGACATGAATCGATTATTGAAATAATCCTTCTTTAAGATTAAAAACATCTTTGTCTTTAAATATGTTCTATCAGAACTCCTCAAGTGGCAGTTTTAGCTTCACTTGATTCAAAAAATCTCATATTAAGCACCTTTTGCTGTCCATTTATTAACTGGTTAATAAAAATAAATGAATAAACAGAATACTGCACTGTGCTGTTAAGAAAGGACTGAGCGTTCCATATGTTGATGTTAGAAACATTTATCTAGCTGCAGAGATCATTAAAGGAATGCTGCGATTGCATTTTATGCAATAAAATGTTCATTTTCTCATTTCAAAAACGGAATTTAATTATTTGTTTATTTGTATTTTTAATGTAGTTCTAATATTGTATAAAAACCGTAAGTGGTTGAATGAAAAATGTGCACAATGTGCTGGGTTTTTTTTTTTTATCCAAGTAAACAGTTAATCAACAGACTAATGCAAAAATAATTGTTAGAATAAAAAAAGTAAACTTCTATTTTTCAGGTGATGACATGATGAAAAAACTGAATGGAAGGTTTATACAAGCTGATGGATTTCTGTACTTGCCTATCTATACTGCTACATTTTTTCCTCACTTCAACATCTTCATCCTTTTCAAAATCCCCATAAAAGCACTGGAGCCTGTTTGCTTTTAAATGTGTGAATGTTTTCTGCAGTGAAAATCAGTCTCAATTATTTTCTTTTAGCGTCAAGGGAAAGATTCTTGTTGATTTCTCAGGAGGAAGTGTATTACAACATGAAAGGACAGCATGAGTAAAAGGCTATCGGAATCTTTTGCGAATGCCCAATATTATATATTTTTTCATTTTTCAGAATGAACTCCAATATTTTCCCTCAGATTCCATTCCCCACTCATAAAGCAAACAAGGTCAAAGATTCAAAGTGCATCAGAAAGAGAAATCTCGCTCAGACGGTTCTCCCTTGATAAAATGTGAATGTTTCTGAGTGCCTCTTTTCAATGCGAGTGCCGTCTTTTATAGCTAATGCTTTCAACAGTTTGACTGCAATGAGCCGGGGTCAAGAGTCTGTAGAGTCCTGAAGCTGCATCACAAAGACCTTAACACCGAGAGCCCTCCAAACGCTGCCAGTGGATCTCAGCTGTGCCTCTCTCAGAGTGAAGAAGGGGCCGGAACGCACGGCACACTGCAGGAGAACACCTTACGAAACGAAGCTTCTGAAGTCATCGTTTATGACCTCTGCCCCCTTACCTTTGCTGAAGTCCTTGGGGTCAAGTGACAGGCTGTATCCAGGCAGAGTCTCCAGCAGCAGCTTGTAGCAGGCCCTCCAGCCTGGCTCGGAGATGGTGGGTGCCACGCACTGCATGGCTGCCACGCGCTTGAAGAAAGCCGACTTGCGGTGGAAGCCGATGAGCTCGTAGAGCTCGGACAGGATGCTGTAGCGCTGGATCTTCTCCTCCTCCGACAGCTGCAATTATATGGAGATAATTGCCATTTAGCAGCTGCAAGCTACACCCTTATGCCATCATTTGAGTCACGGTGGAGGCAGAGAGCACTGAAGCGTCATTCTATTTGAAGAAACTCAGGTTTAAACAATCCAGACCGTTGATTCCCTGCCCTCTATAGACGGTTTAACTCTTCTTGGGAGTGTAGAAGAGTTAAACTTCATTCTGGAAACTCTATGCTGACACCACCGCAGCTGGGAAGAACTCATTAAGTCAACTTGTCACTTCAGGAGTGGATGAATGTCTGTCAGATGGAGCAGACGCACAGACAAAAAGTTAACCCGGACCCAGCAAAGCTGGACTCTGCTTTGTTGCCACCAGTGGACTAATGGGTATTTGGATTTTTCCGAGCCTTTGTTTTGGACGTTTATCTTTTTATCTTTTGTTAGATGGCCAAAAACAGGAAAAAGAAGAAGAGAAAAACAAACAAAGCAAACACTTCAAAAAACCTGTTCACTTCCTCGCGTGTGGTGGCGCTGCACCAAGAATCACTGAAGGAAACAACACAAAAACCTGTGAAGAAGACCTGAGAGCAACTTCCTTTATCACAAAATGTAAACAAAAATCGGAGCATCAGATTTTAATGGGTGGAGGTTTTCTCTTCAGTCTTTGGTAAAAGACCACAAGGAATTTCTCCTGCTAAATGCAAACATCTGTTTTGGTTGCATTAACCTGGATTGCCCTGAATTGCAGTCCACTTCCAGCTTTTGGAGCGGTCTCCGGTCCGGTTGGCGTTCACAATTGCATTTGCACTGCAACAGAATTCCCCTGAACTGAACAGAGATCAAGGTTTAGGTTTTTGTCCACATCAGAGTGTGATTAAGCATTCACACCTCCCCAAACAAACCGAACTTTCAAAGCAAACAACAAGAGTGCAATTAAAGTAGAGTAAGCAGGGCAATCGAACTCTGAAGTGGACGAGAAAAAACGAACTGTGGTCTACCAAATATTCGTTTGACACAATGTAGTGTTTAAGAGAACCATACCAACTGAAGATGAAACAAATGTTACAACTTTGGCCCCCAGTCAATCTGAGTCCACTATCAGGTGTGAAAACATCCTAAATTATCCTCAACAATCCAGCCATTTAGATAATCAGTGAATCAAGGTACATAATAAGTTACATAATGCAGGGCAGGATGGGTTTTCTCACAGGAGTTGGGTCACTGCTGCTGTTGTGGACAACCCACCAGAACCAGTCGTGTTTACCGTGCTGTGTGTTCCCAGTCAGTGATCATACCTGTCCCAGGTTGATGTAGACTGCGTTCTGCAGGAACTCTGAGGCCTCCCTGGCTCTCTTCTGGATGGCCAGCACCCTGACGGCTTTAACGCAGGCCTCCAGCTCGATCACACCTGCGTTCTTGTACTGTGGGGCATTAAAGGAGGACATGCTTAGTGCTGCTACAAAAGAAATCACCAGAATTTATTGTTTTGTCCTTAACACGCAGTGGGTGCTACACGTATCATTCAAAAAGCAGTATTCCACAGCATTATATACTGAGGAATTTTTCTCACCATTTTCCTGACTGATACTTATGGAAGGCAATTTGAAAGAAAACATTAAAGCCTAACAGGAAGTCATAATTATGAGACATAAAGTTGTAATTATGAGATTTAAAGCCCTAATTATGAGATAGAAAGTCACAATATTGACTTTCACACCCATTATTATAAGATTCAAAGTCATAAATTTGCCTTTTCGTCTGAAATGGTCAACTTCTGCTCTGTTACCATAATTCACCATGTATTCACAAAGCTAAGAAGAGCTAACATACTATTCTGGTATCTCATAATAATGATTTTAAATCTTATAATTATGACTTTCTCTATCAAAATTATGACTTTAACTCATAAATTATGAATCTCAGAATTATAATCATAACACTCAAAATTACAGTAATGGAAACCATTTCATGGCAGAAATGGGCTTCCATATATATTTTTATAAAATACCATCATTTTGATTCCTTGTAACTGCTGAAAGCTCTAAAAGCACTCTTTAGTCAAAATGACTGAAGTGCAAATTTAAGGGAACTCCTACTAAGACATCTGGATCACTGATGGTAAATCTGAACTTAGGACTGAATTCTGAGACTGAATTTATTACTACCAGGCCATAGCAGCTTTTTGCTTACAACATTTTTCCTCACATTCGTTTTTGAGGTGGATTATTAAGGGTATACGTCTCCTCGAAGGCAGGGAAAGTCTTTCAATTTATTTGTTATGGTCTGATTTTGCAAGTCCCTAAAACTTGTCATTTTACCAGGCGATCAAACTCGTCCGCTCTTGGTCAACATGGCAGAACAGAGAGATGTAAGCGGTTGCTGTCAATCACCTCTCAGGGATTTCAGTTTCAATGTGTTGGGAGAAAAAAACAGCAGCAGTTTATCTGAGTCCCATGGCTTTCTTCCACTTACATCCTCACCGTCTCTTCTATTGAAATTCAATTAATATTAAATGTCTACGTGTTGAAGCGTAATTTAAACCAGAAGGAATTAGATACAGGTAGACGGGATGAAGGCAGACCAGATCAACACAAAAAGGAAATGAAAAATAATTATAAGACTAACAACTGCTTATGAAATGTAACTCACTTCCAGCAAGTTGGGAGCAACTTCATTAAAATTATTAGTAATAATATATATGGTTTGTAGACACAAAGCACTGCTTTAAAGGGTTATCAGCATGAAAGCTTCGGTTTACAAGCTCTAATGGTTCATAGAAAGTCACATCTATCTGTCTCATTCGGCCTGAGCCAGTCAAAATCTGTCCACGTCTGCTAATGCAAATATACATCATCCAATACTGCCCCCTACTGAGAAGGATGAATACAGACAGCCATGCTGACATGATCCAGCATGGCTGCAAGAAATCAAGGAAATGTATCCACATAATGAGGGATCGCTGAGAGTTTTATATCAAAGCCTAGATTATAACAAACCTGGGATCTTAAAATTAATTCTGCAGAGGCTGAGTTTTCATAAGAACACAGAAAACTCATTTTTATGCTAATAATAGAAGATATTCTTTCCAAAATTCTTAATATCACTATAACCAGGGGTTAACTGTGGCTCTTATGAAACCAAATAAGAACAATTTTATTTAAATATAAATGTTATAAGATGCATGTGATTATGTATGTTTTTATTTAATATTTGCATATAATAACAACAAAAGGTCTCCAGTTTTTCAAGTCTTATTTAAGGGAAGAGCTCACTCAGCTGAACTTATTCAGCAAAATTCATGTTTTTTCTTTTCTTTGTTAAATTTATGATTCATTCTGTTCTAAAATCTGAAAATAGAATGAATAATAAATTTTTCCTTTCATTTATTTGGAGCTCAAAAGGAAACATTTCACTAGTTCATATTCATTTATCTCTTTTGCAGCTCTATACAATATTCATTTCATAGTAGCATTTGATTACCTCTAATTTAAACATTTCATATTTTACATTATGAGCACAAACTTCAAAGCATTTTCAGGAGTTTTTATGTGATAAAGCAACACAAGGTAATGACCAATTTTCCACCGGAAGAAAAATGACATCAAATGACATATTTTCAACATTGTTCTACAAATAAAAATCTGAACAGCAGGATGTTTTTGTATTCAGTCCGCTTGTGTCGAAACTCTACAAAACAATTTTCACTGAAGTCAAAGCTGTAGTCTCTGCAAATCTAGACACTGTTTTCATTGCATTTTCTTATTTGAAAGGTTTGCGTTAATCTGTCAATAAAACACTAGGTGTGTGTTTTATGTACCTTCCCGTAGTAAGAGATGGCCTCTTTGTATTTCTCGATGATGTCCTCCGGACTCAGGCAGTTCTTTGCTCGTCCGATCTCTGTGCTGGTGTCGGCGCTGATGCCGTTGGCCGTCAGGGCACCTGCAAAACGAGACGCGATAAATTATTCGAAGAAAAAAAGTTTAGAATCTCAGCTTATCAGCTGCGTTGACACCAAGGAGAAAACAATGAAAGCAAAGAGGAGAACTAAGAGCACAACTGCTAGAGTGGCATGCATAGCCCACATATTAAAACCAATTAAACGACTGCAAAAACAAAAACAAAAAAACCTACCCCAGTAAAATTAAGACCCACCCCACCACACACATACAATACAATCTACAGAATAAGGTGACCAGAACCAGCTTTGAAACCATTTAAAATCAAGATTTACCACGAAATCTAAACCAATCCCAACTCTAAATAAAAAAGGAAAGAATGTAAGACTAACGGTGCCTTTTAGAAGACGGCTAATGTTTGTCAAAAAAACATCCAGCTAAATTAAAGTGAATAAAGTAAGACGACTAGATTGCATCGCTCAAGAGTTCAGACAGAAGTTGTGTCCATAGCAACCGTGTGGCATTGCTATGTCGCACCACACCAATATTTTTAACCTCAACATTAAGCAATGTTTAAAAAGACACTTAGAGTATGCGCCACAGGTGTTGAACCATCAACTCTGGGTGTTTAAAAGAGTTATGTAACCTAAAGATTTCAGAAAAAATGATGTTTAAATGTAAGAAATTTGCGGGGTTTTCTTTTCTTTTTTTTTAGTCAAAGAAGAATGTAAAATATGACAATAATCAATAGTGTCTGCTTAAAATACACTCAGAACTGTGATGCAGAATACAAAGAAGCAATGAAGTGAAACTGAATATTAACCAAAACACCAGAGCTGCTGAAAACAAAAAGCATGTGAGCGCGTGCAAACCGAAGGACTACAGTGTCTAGAGGAGCTACAGTGGTTAAACAGTCAGTCCATACCTGGGTCAATGAGAACCTCCTGAGCCCCTACAGACAGAGAGAGAGAATGCAGATTCACTCCATGACACAAGGCGCAGCGTTAGCGGAGTTAGCAGCCACATCCTGTTTCATGCCTGCTGCTGCTGCAGCATGCTAGCTGCACCGTATTCATAATGTTTTAATATCAAAGTTTAAGGTAAACTCAAAGGAGACGATTCTGTCCTCACGTTAACTTGTCCGGTCTAAAATTTCTTGAATATGAGTTGCAAATTTTACTGAATTTTACTCTCTTTGATGGTCAACTATTTTAATGAGTTGGCACATTGTGCTGACAAAAAAGAAAACATATTTTTAAAACTATGCAAGTCATAACTACAATGGAAAATTCCAGAAAAGCTGGGGAAAGAACAGACAGAATAAAAGAACAAAGAAAGGACTGAACAAATGAACAAAGGAACAGAAAGAACTGGAAAAAACAAATTAAAGAATAAAGGGGGGAACAGAAACAGTGAAAGCAAACTACGAACAAATGAAGGAAGAAATGAACAAAGGAAGAAATGAAGGAAGTACAAACAAAAAGAAAGAATGGAAAGAATAAATGAAGGAGGGAACAAACAAACAAATGACTGATGGATAGATTTAGACAGTGGAACTCTGGAAACATATTTTTATCCAATTTCTTTTTCTACACCAATCCAGACCTGGAAAACACTGAGGTCAAATTTAAAATTTCATACCGCATAGAAATCCTGTGTACAAATAAACTTAAACTCAACAGCAAGTTGATACACAATATTATTCTGATATAACTGTGAACAAAGAAAAATACTCAGTTCAATGTCAGTTTTTTTTCCTGTAACTTCTTACTTTTGCTTAAAATATGTGCATGATTAGCATTAAAGATAGCAGAGTTAATAGCAAGTTAATTAAAAGGGGAAGATGGCACAACATTGTTAAAGTTTAAATTAGCAATCAGCAGGAGAAAATACACACATTTCAGCATTTAAGAAAGCTTAAAGTGAAACCAAGCAGTTCAGCTGAGCAAAGCTTGGCCAGCCAGCAGATCCATTCTGTTTCTCTGAGTCACTCAGGAGAGCCGCCGTTTCCGTTTCCTGTTTGCAGCCCAGTGGTTACCTGGTCTGTGGCGTTTGCCCGCGTCGGCCGGCTGGGAGATGCTGGGCTTGCGTGCGGCCATCTTTCCTGCTGTGCCTCCCGGGTAGTGGAAGATGACAGAGGCTGAACATAAGCCTTCCAACGCAGCTGCAAACAAAACCACAGGTGCACAGATTCTGGGATCTGACAATCGGATTTTTGGTTGTAAAGTGACAAAGTATGAAAATTAAAAAAACATCTGAGGAGTACGAGTACTTTTGCAAGCCACTGTATGTGAAGAGCATGTTGGTGTCCAAAAATGGCATGCTTTGGACACCAAACCATTATAAGAAAATCTGTAGTAAGTTAAAGATTATCTGACACTGAATTTCCTTTAAAAGATGGCATGGGTCAAAATATATGGATATATTTCATGGGTTTGACAAATGCAACTAAGTCAACCAGGTACAATGTCACATTTTTGCAGGCTAATGCTCATTTTAAAAAAATAAATAACTCCAATTTAAGACTGGACAGCTGGTCTGGTGTCCTACAATCAAACACAGCAAAAATGGACATTTCTGGTGTGCGTTTGTGGCTCTTGGCAGCAGATTTGGTTTCTCATGCTGCATATTACTCTCTATAACTTTATCCCCCCTTTAGCAACAAGCTTAAGTGTTGGGCTTTTTTTGCACAGAATGCAAGAAGCCTTATATGAGTGGGTAACAGAAGCGAGCTGGTGGGGAAAACAAACTTCATCCAGAATAAAATCGATGAAAGTGCACTTTGTCACGATGGACACAAAAACCTAGCTAGTTTCCTTTTCAAGCAGCCTGCGTTTTATTTTTTTACATAACATTTTGGTGGAAATACATTAGGAAAAAGGAGAAAAAGGAAGCTAGTTAAATGTACCCTAAAATATCCTTGCTAGCAAGCATGGGTATTTTAGCAGCTTTAGTCTGACAGAAAAGTTCCCTGTCAAAAAACTGAATAAACAAGATTAGATAGTCCTGCCACAGCAAAATGCAAGACCTGTAATTAATATGTTTAAAGCCAAATTACTATTTTATAAATATAAGATATTTTAAGACTTTCTTAGAATGTGAGGACACTCTGTAAATATAACTATAACAAAAAATAAATAAATAAAAATAAAATGTTTAGGCTGATGCTTACCACCAAGCCAGAGGAAATCGTTGACTCCCCTGAGCAGCTCCACAGCCATGTGGTAGTGGACCAGCGCATCCTGCAGCATCCCCGCCTGCAGGCACAGGTCCCCGACATGCTTCCTCATCCGCCCCTGGCAACGCTTCTTGTAATGCCTGGGGAGCGAAGTGACAGGAATGAGGAGGGAAAACATTTTTGGAACCACTGCCAGAAGAACAAGGTGCATTGACATCTTTAACAAAAGTACTTCTTTTGGCTCCCGGTTACTCTAGAAACGATACTCTGAGTTTGTATAGGTAAAATGAGTTGGTTGGAGACAGGACAGGGGTCTCGTCTGTCAGCTAAAGTGTGATCTGGGCGACAAGACAAGGCACGAGGTATTCTGTGACTCGTCGGTTTTTGTTGGAGGGAGGAAAAAGGGAGTAGCTTCACCAGGACACAAGGGAAATGGAACTACTTTCATAAAATATGTATGAAATTATGCAGGATGGGATGTGTAAGCTCTTCACAAACACCAGGAAGGTCAATGGAAGAAAATGAAGTGGCTCAGCAGGTGGCCAAGAGCTTAAGAGGAAATGCATAGTAGAGAAGCAGGAGTGCTACAGCACAGACTCCAAACAAAAAGCTTTCAATTTCAAACAGGCCCAGCTGGATAATTAAAACAATACAATGTTTTAAAAGTGAAATTAAATAGTGACGAATTATTACTAGATCATGAGTTTACATTTTCAGAGGTCAGTGCAGTTACAGGTTTACACATGTAGAGATCCACTCATTCAAATGCAGTTTCACCAACTAGAACATCCTCATCAGACAGGAACAATGTGAGCAGGATAAACTGAGCTAGGCCACGGCTCTCCAAAACTTTTGTCACGTGGGTCAAAAGGACTAGTGGACCAAAGAACATTCTTTTTCCTTCTCAACAATAAACTAAGCCATGATATTTTAGCTAACCAAATACAGTAGTCTGATTTTTTTTGGTGGAAAGGGGCATGTAAATAATCTTAGACTCAAAAATGTTAAAAGATTTTACAGGTATGCTTCATTCAAAGAAAGACATCCAGTTTTCAATTATTTTCGAAAAAAAAAATTCTTTTTAAAATCTTTCTTTGAAAACCCTGCGTGCATTTAGGAAAGCTTCATAAATGAATGAAAAAAAATTTGATGGAGCAAAGTTTGTTTTTAGGTAAAAGTCATAGTATAAACCTCGCAGGAGAAAGTAAAAAGCCTGTTTGTTTAAAGACAAATACATATTCAACTTTGCTCAAGCTGATTATAAAATATACAGATTATAAAAATTTACTAGTAGATAGAAGGAGGATAGCCTCTAAAATCACAGCTATTTTTAACTTAGCCACTAGATGCCAGTAATTGTCACGCTCTGACCATTTGAGGTCAAAGATGTTTTCAAAAACTTTTTGATCTTACCAAAAATAAAATAAGACTTTTTTTTTTGTCTTGGGCCTGATGGTGTTTCCACATGGAGCGCAGCCAGAACACTGCTTTAGGAAAAACCGTTGGCAGTAGGCCTGTCACGATAACAAATTTTGCTGAGTGATTAATTGTCTAAAAAAATTATTGCGATAAACGATAATATTGTTTCAAGACCTTTTGACACTGATTTAATGGAAATTACGTAATAATGCATGCAATTTCCTGCCACAGATACATACATTTTATTTTCAAAAGAACACATAACACTGGAACTGATAAACTAAAACAAAACAACCAAAAACAAAAAGAAAATGGACTCTCAGTCTCCATTAACAAAAAACGTACTTTAATAAAAACTTAACATAAAGGCAAAGTGGAAATAAATACTTCATTCAACCAAAAGAGTGCAGATTATGAAATCTGTATACTATATTGCACTTCAGTAATCACTAGATTTAAATAGAGAAGATGGGCACATCCGACTACCTAACGCAGTCGTTCACACTACACGATTTTTTGCCACTATTTTCCCCTTACGATAATCTTAGAACGTTGGCCGATCTAAGGTTGTCGCTGGTGATTTCGTAACCGATCATCCTGTAGATGTAGATCGTCATGGCCGTTCCGATCTAAATCAGGGTTTTTCCCCAACTGGGAGCTTAACGCTGAATGTGACAGGTAGCCAATCAGAAAGCGCAGATTCTCTCCGTGCTTTCTGAGGGGAAATTACATAGGGGAATCACAAACAGCTGACACAGCGCAACCAAAAATCCAGCGGACATTGGAGATGATATGTGGAAACAATATTTCGTGCAAAGAATATAGAAATGACAAGGGGAGGAGTTGAAGCCAAATTGCTACCGCAGTTGATAAACCCAGTAACTTTTCAGCTGTTCTTCGTTAACGTGACATAAATAGGTTATAAGGATTTTCATTCAGTCAGGACTTTACGCGGACTCTAGCCACATGCATTGCAGGTAGATTCTAGTAAAGCATTGATTAATGCCTGGTTTTAAAATTAGTTAACTGGACTTGTAGTTATTTTGTGCCCATGTGGCTGGACACCACAAGGCACGACGAACCCGATCGAACCGTTATACCTAGGCTTTCTGTCGGCTAATGGTGGTCTGTCAGGTTTTGAAAATGAGCCGACAAATCTTTTAGTGTGCGCTGGGCATTACACTAAGGAAATAGGAAGGGAGGGTCAGTGAAGAGCACCGGAGTTGAGCCTTTTTCATTCAGTGTCATCAACAGAAAGAAAAAAACGGCATGAAGAGACGATAAAGCCGATAATTAAAATGAGGTCGATAGGTTTAATTTATCGTGCGATTAATATTAATTGATTTATCGTTTATCGCGACAGGCCCAGTTGGCAGTGACACAAATAATGCAGCTTTTTTTTTTTGCTGACATCATTTTAGATTACAAACTTATGTGATGCATTTTATTCATTTCAAAGAGCTGTGCAAGCTTGAAAAGTTAACATAATGGCAAAAAGCCATCAGCTAACTTCATTTGAGTTTGTTCCCTTCATCAGCACAGGTGCAGCTCTTTCTAATTACCAGACTAATTAATTAGAAAACCCTGTAGTATTTTATTGTTTTGTTTTTTTATCAAAATGGCCTCATAGTGCAGAAGAACTCTGCAGAACTAAGTGAAAATGTCCAAAAGTTCCTTCTAAAGATGGACAGCTTGCTGAAGACAAGCAGAGTATGTCCTGTTATTATACATGCCAATAAATAAATCGTACAGATGCACTTTGGAAAGAGTAGAAATTGTGACACAAAGTAAAACTTTGATGTAAAAATATGCATAATGTGAGACATATTACCATGAGACAATTGGGGTGGGATTTAATAAGCTTTCATCTTCTTTTCGAAATGGATATGAATGTTTTGGGTTAATTATTAGTAGGACATTTTGATTGTTTCTTCTTAATCACTTTTTTTTCCCTCTGACATTTTGCTTATTCAGAACCAATAAAGGTGTTATGACTTGTTTGGTTCAGATGGTGTCAAGTGTGTGTAGCAGCAGGTGGAAGGAGCGTCTTGCCTACAGTCAAGCACGGCGGTGGGAGTATCATGGTTTGGGGCTGTGGGGAGCTGCAGCGGAAAATAATGGCAGCCACACAAAATATTGACACTTTGGGAAAGTTTTGGCCATTTTCACTTAGGGATGCACTCACTTTTGTTGCCAGCGATTTGGACATATATGGCTGTCCATGCAAGCCGTATGCTGACTGCTTTATGTTGTGTCAAAGTGTCACATCTTCTGTGTGTACTCATTTTTGCAAGATGCTGCGCATGAATAAAAGAGCTACGTTTGGTCAGGAGTCAGGGAGGAGCAGGGAGAAAACATCTTCAGGGTAGTGCCAGGCATGGACCGGTTCAAGGCATGGACCAGTTTTCAAAAGTTGACAATTCAACTTTCAAAAATTAAATAAATAAATAAATAAATAAATAAAATGTTCACCATACCATTTCTAGGGAAACTGTGTAAGTGACTGGAGTTTTTTCTGGCTGTATGGATCATACAATGATGAAGTACTGACACTCCCTCACCTGTTGCTGCGCCGTGCTAATCAGCTAGCTTAACAGGAGACGACTACACGGCAAAACCAAACAGGTGTACATCCATACAATAGCCTGAAAAAATATAGAGGTTGTCAATTTGATAGCTTTAGTTCATGTATCATGTCAAAATAACAATATATAAAATGTTTAATAGCAGTTTTATAACTGTGATAACGAACAAGATGTATTATTTTAGAAGCACTTTGTGGTGTACATTTTGCTCTACTAGCAAAAATATCTAGATTGTGATCTACACAGCTCCTAGAAAAGCTATTCACCTCCTCAGTTGCTTTACATATCAATCATGATCAACAAAATTAGGTGTTTTTGCCAAAACAAATTACAAAGAAAAACCTTTTATGTCAAAGTAAAAGCAGATTTCTATAAAGTAATGACAACTGAATGAAAATATGTAACATAAAATAAGTGACTGACCTAATTCAACAGGTCAGTTGAATTAGGTCAGTCAAATGGTGCTAGTGGTGTCACAATGAGTGGAATGACTGCAATAAAATTGGTTTTCACTTTGATATTAAAGGGTTTGTATTATTATTATTATTATTATTATTATTGTTATTATTATTTTTAACTCAAAATAGCCAAACTTTTGTTGATCATGGTTGTTTTGTAAAAGGAGTAAAGCATCCAAGGAGGTGAATAAATTTCATAGGAACTGCATTTCGGATCATATTTTTGCATAAGTAACATAAAATTGCTGGATTTCTTACATAAGTCCATGGCGTCCTTAGACCTCATACCGGCCCATGCCTCAGCAGAGCTAACATCTGTGGGGAAAGTGATTCACCTATGGAGTCTAAGATCTCACCTTTTCACACCCAACAATAAACTCACGGGACAGTATGGAAGAAAAGAAAACAGAAGAGTAAAGCAGGATAAATCAAACAAAAACAAATGTAGAAAAAAACAAACAAAAAAGATGTAAATTTTTAGAAAAAATGAGCAAAGATGCCTGAGGATTTTTGAAAATATGAGGCCGACATAAAACACAGACAACAGACATCCAGCTGAAAGTTGGGGTGTCCTGATACTATTTTCCACTTCCAATACGATATCGATATCGCAGCTTTGAATATTGGCCAATACAGAGATTGAGCCAATACAAATCATAAACGATTTTATTACTCAATTTTGCAGTGTGGAATGTTAGAAAAGGCTCATCAACTAGCTCTTTTTTGCAGGACAATTTTGTTTGTTTATAATTCATTTTATTTGTTGTTTCTGTTGTTTTGTTTAATTAATTTTGGACGTTTTAAATGTCTTCCAGTTCCAGTATAAAATGTTCATTTGAATTTAACGTTTATTGATCTTTGAAAATGTGCTCTTGCATTATTATGCCATTACCATAATATTACTTGAAAATGGTCTCAAACAATATTATTGTGTATCACAATAACTTCTGGGGCAATTTATCATCTAGTAAAACTTGCTATGACAGGCCTTTAACTATAAAGCCCCATGTTGGGTCGGACTAAATGCCGGAGGAGAATTATGGAGCGGAGTGCTGCTATAGCGGTGCTTATATGGGAAATTTTAAATGCAGGCCCACATAATCCAATACTCTTTTTTTAATAATTGATATAAATATCGCATCGGGACACCCCTAGGTGAAAGTTCCATGAAATGCTGAGAAATCAGGATTCTGGAGAGAAACGCTCACCTGCTGTCTGTGTCCAAACCCACAAAATCCTTCTTTTCAAAAGGCACGCAGAGCAGCTGGATCTTGTCACCGGACTTATCTGTGGCCCGGTCCAGCCGCTTGGACTCCAGGACGATAAATATGGACTCCACAAAGTCCTCGACCCTCCGCTCCACGTCGGAGCACTCCTCGAAGCCCGGATAGAAGGCCACGTCGGTGCGCTGCTGCTCGGCGATCTCCCCCTGCAGGCCGAACACCAGCAGGCGCGAGTCGTACAGGGTGGAGCTGTACACCTCCTTCTGGCCGTGGAAGCGCTCGGCGGTCTGCGGCCAGTCCTTGGCCGAGTTGCACGTGGTGATGCAGATGAGGCCCACCACTTTGCGATGCGTCTGGAAGTCGCCCCACTCGTTGTTCTCGGGCAGGTAGTGGTGGCGGTAGCGAATGTAGAGGAGCCGCTGGGAGTCGCGGATGTTCACTTGGCTCACGCTGGCGATGCGCTTGTAGATCTTGAAGAACTGGTCCTCGGGCACGATGCCCACCGGCTGGACCACCACCAGCACCGTCTGGTGGTCCTCGGCACACTGCATGTAGTCTGGGACGCTCATCGTCAGACTGGGCTTCACCTGGGAGGAACAACAAAGCTCATTCGTTTTAATCAACCTAAACCTTAATCACTCATAACATGGCATGGACTCGGTTTGTAAAGATCATTCTCCTTCCTTATATCTTTTTTTGTGGTTTCTCAAATTACAACTGTTTTAATTATATGTTTTTAGTCTAGTTTAGATTTGACAAGTGTCAGAGTTATGAGCTAAAGTTCAGAGTCTTTAAAAGTAATGAAAGAGTCCTATGCAGGTTTGCTGAACCAGAAGCTGCGCATCGCACAAGGGAAGAAATCCCAGAGTTCCCTATGAAACTCCCTGATTATACACCTGCTGCTGTCTTTTTCTGTTTAAAAAGGTAACGTGACTGCTAAAAGTGACACCTGGAAACATACTGCGCCGGCCAAGGGCGATTAAAAATAATAACCAGGCACAGGATGTCATTTTGTAAGCTTTTGTATTATGTCAGCAAACAGCATCCATTCAGTAATATTCTGGTACCAATTACAAGACTCAACTAGCTTAGCTTAGCTGCTTAATAAAAGCAGACGCCGCAAACCGCTGTTAAAAAGCAACAATACGGAAGAAAGAAAAGCAGGACATGTATGCGAATATAAATCTGGCCACATGCATCGCTTTAAATTAGTAATATTATTTATTAACTGATATTACCTCAGCTGTTTGTCAAAATTTTACAGCTTCCGTCTTCTAGCCACGGTTTACTAACATCCGGTGAAGCAGTAGCGAAACATCCGGGAATATTTTCAGACTAAAAGCCTCAAACACGGTCGAAGGTTTTGTCAGTGGCACAAAGGGTTTTACATTTCTTTTTTCTTTTTGTGTGTATATCGGGCATAAATTCATTATATCAAAAAGGGACAACGGACACCAGGAACATGGCTGATGCTTCTTTTGTGGGATATGTGTAAAAAATACGGTCTGAGTTCTGTTCGTTTTAAAACAATTGATTTGATCAAATGCAATGCCTATTGCACGTTTCATTTGTTACTTTGCTTTTTTTAGTGTAAAACACTTTGAATTGCCTTGTTGCTGAAATCTGATATGCAAATAACGACTTTTTAGGAGTGTATGTAAAAGTCTAGGATCAGTTGGATTCAAAAGTTTCACCTTTTGAGCTGAATTAGATTTTATGTTCTCGTTTGAGATGAAACTGTGTTCTATACTTAGTTGCATTTGTTCTCAGAAATTATTTCATAATGCATTTTTAATCTTAGTCAATATCCTTGAATACACAATAGGTTTTGATGACTTCCTTCAGAGTTATCAAGATTTGAAATAGTACAAAGTTTACATTTGGATCCAGTTTTTTGGTGTAATGTTATAAAACCACTGAATGAAAACAGTAAAACTACAAAAGTTTTCCCTTACAAGCCGATTAAAAATGAAAATCAGATGTAGAATTCTCCTTTCAGTTAGAAACATCCAACCAAAACTGCACATTTAAATAAATCAAAATCCCATATAATCAAACAATCCAAACAGATTGATTTAACTCTTATTTTAATGCATAAATCACTTCTCACAATCTTCTTGGAAGACAACCGCTTTTAAGTCTGTATTTTCTTCATTTTTTCGTTTTGGCCAAGAGGAATTGGTCCAAAAAGCAACGCAGGAGCTCAGAATGGAATGTCTAAAGAATGATTCATAGTGAGTATACATCAATAACAGGCAAACATCTACAAAACAATACACAATCATTGTGAGAGGAAATCACAAGGGACAGCTTAACAGATGCAATGAAGGCAGGGGGTGCAAACATCTTGAAGAAATCCTACAAAACATGCTTTTTTTTTTTATTTCAACCAAGTGATTCATGGAATGAATGCAACACCACCAATGGAATGTGGTAAATGTTCCCAAAGTTTGATAAGACTGAGTTATGATAACCAAAATGTAAACCTTCAGTATGAAATACTCCCTTCTTGTTATTGATTGGCATCTTTTGCCCAGTCAGTAATATGCAGCACCTACAGAAACCAGGAAGGTGACAGATAGAAGGAGAAGAGGGCAAGTCAATGCTAACACTGCAGACATGATCCGCGTTAGAGAACTGGTTTATTGGCACTAAGAGAGAAAGACAGATGCAAACTTTAAGCAAACATTTGAGATGTCAAACCAGAGGCCGTCCTTTAAAAGTCGAACCTTTGGATCTGGTTAAGAAACCGAGTCAGAAAAACTGTGATTTACCGTTTTTGGTTGGTTGAGGAGTTGCGTTAGTCAATGGTCTGTCTTACGAGTATGATGTATTAACATGGATGTGGGTGAAGATGATTGGTCCAAAAACTGGTACATCTTTAAAAGTACAAAAGGAGTACTTGTAATTATACAGACTCAAGAATGCTGCAAATTCCATATTTGTCTTGATGGATTAGTATTGGACTTCAAGCTAAATTGACTCCATCAATTCTTAACGAATCAAAATCATTATTCTTATAATACCTTGTAGTCCTTTCACTTCTAACCATCTAAGCTTCAGTACTTACAAAGACTTCTGAGTGCAAACATGATTGTGTTTTAATTACAGATGGAATAGATAGTTTCTCATTTGATTGTTGTCATCCAGTGGATTGGATTCATTAGTCTACCCGATTACTGCACACTGATTCCTTCAGGGTTTGGAGTTCCTTCATAATAGTAGTCTAACATATATAAAAATCTGAAAACAACAAAAAAGGAAATTGGATTAAGACCAACTTTGCAGTTAAGGGGGAATATGTGACTTCTGATTGGTTGGATTGGAGATATTTGGCATTCTTCGTTATGGCATAAAAAGTGGGCTGACGGCATTAGTGGTGGACAGTGACGTACTGGAGGTCCTCCAACATGATGTGGGGAGGAAGGGGAAGTGGTTGGAGGTGATGGAGGTTTAGAAGGACAGAGCGGGTCGACGTCCCACTGTCCTCATGCCAGTTTCAGAAACTGTTCCACTGTATCGGCTTCCACTGCCTCTGAAAACATCTCGTAGTTCTGTGGAGGAGAGAAGAAAGGATCTCAAAAAGGCAAATCAGAAACGTGAACAGTAAAACACTGGCCATGTTTAAAGCCTGAGGCAACTGCCAGAGATACAGGTATATGTATCATGTACAGGTTTTTATACTGATGTGTGCTTTCCTCACCCCACAGTACTGGTCTTCATTGAAGAACTGGGGAGGGGCCGCAGTGGGGTCCCCTGCTTTGCTTCTCATTTCGTCCCGGAGTTCGCCACCCACGGAGATGTCGATGAGCTCGTACCGGATGCTTTTACTTTCCAGGACCCGGATGACCTCCGCTTGTTGAGACTTGACCTGGAAAACAAAAAAACATGAGCTTTAGTCAGAAGCACCGCCACGCAGCACCATCTGGCACCCACCCGCCTTCAGTAAGGAAGGATGGAGACTTCAAATACGATGCAGTTCACAGGTCATCGGTTCAAACAAATAGTAAAAGTGATGTAAACAATACCCCAGATCTGGCTGAAAAAACTGCAACTTTTTCACCCTTAATGTCTAGAACGTCGTCAACAAAACCAGGGTAAACTAACCATTTTGCCAATTTTCAATTCTGAAACAAGCATTTAAATATCAAAGTGAACCGAGATGTTTCTCTCTTCTATCTAATGACAAGCTTCAGGGAACAGTCTCAACTAAAAGCACTTTCAACAATTTTCAAACATTGTTTGTTTGGTTCCTCTATGAACAGTCTGCTGTCACTCTGGGTTCACTAAGGAAGTTGGATGTTCGAAAATGTGACCACACCTCAAAAAGCGGAACAAACTGCAAAAAAGGTCAAGCTGCTGTGCGTTTTATTTAGAGTTACATCCTCATACCGGGGGATGATGGGGAAGAGAGAAGCAGAACGATTTGTCACTTTATCCAGGAAGTTCCAGAAAAAAAATCTGCTCTGGCTAATGAGTAAATCTAAATTGTTATTAGCTCAGCAAACTACAATTTTTTTTAAGGTTCTGGATATTATATTGGTATAGAAAAAGGAACAACTTCCAGAAACAGGACGGTTGGATAGATGCCTTAAAGCACAGGACAGGGTTAAAGAGTAATGAGCTCCTAATACATACCAGATGGCAGACAGTCTGAAAGCTGTACAGTGTTTTTTCATTTTTCAAAGTTGCTGCTGCATGTGAAAAGATTATAGCAGTAATGTTTAATGACGACCAATTTAATCGCACAAATCTCTTGTCATTAACAGTGACGACTGGCAAGGAATGAAAGCCGACATCCAGAAATTACAGATGTTACCAACACAAAGCATTTTAATTCAATTATACTTTATTTATGCCAAAGGGAAATTTCTATGATCCAAGGATCCTCAAAGAGTTGTTGTGGAAAGTGATGCTGTAAGTAGGAAGCATCTCCACTAGCAGTCAGTCTTGCAACTATTCTGAAGAAACGTCTGGCTGAAGACTGTAGCTGTATGCAGTGTTTGACAAAACGTTTGAGCACAACGCTTGAGAAAAGACATAGCTTCAATAGGTCAGATTTTTATATTTGCTTTTTATGCATTTATGTTTATGTCAGTGTGACAGCCATGTTGTGAGTCGCACACTTTTAATAAAGTTTATTACAGCCTACTTATGGGTTTTATTTTGGTGCAATACCCCAAGATCATCACTGGTCCCCATTTAGCCCCCTTTAAAAACTTCCTGGACACACCCCTGCTCAGCAGTCTTATTAAAACTTGTCAGTGTGAAGTGTAATAATTATTGATTGTTGTTTGGCTAAATTAAGTCAAGCTGTTTTCACATCATCATGACCTATTTTATTTGCAGATACAGGTCTTAGCAATTTAAATTATTGACATGTCGAACACATTTAGTGCAAACACAAATGAAAGAATTTGCTTGTATATTGCTCTTCTGACAAAAATATAGAGGCAAGAATAAAATATAATATATATATATATATATATATATATATATATATATTATTTATTTTTTTTAAACTGCAGCCTAATTCGGCTACCGTAAATTTACAGGAAGTGCCAAGTGAATGATTTTATGACCAACTACACTAGCTTTAACTAGCTGGAACATACATATTGATAGTATTTTTGCTTTTTATGTAATCGGCAGTTCTTATTGCTTAATGCTGCTAAGCGTGTTTCACGTGTCATAATTTATAAGTACACATTATTTGGACAGAATCGTGTTACAGTCAAGTTGAACTTGACAGGGAACTTAAAGTGACTATTTTTTGAATGAGGTTTGGTGCAGAACTCAGCGTGCGGGACACGGATACATGTGCTCGCGCGTCAGTTATTTTGTCAAGTCACGCGAACCTGAATGACCGTGTTTCACAACCACTGTTTGAACAAAGTTTTGTGGTGAATAGTGAGCAAATACTGCTTGCTAATTTGTTGGGGAAGAAACAAACAGCCCAACCAAGCTCATGAATTCAGGTAGAAAAATAAAGACACCTGCCGCTCGTATTGCCATTATAATTAGGTGTGAAGGAACAATAAGAGTGCCGATACGATAAATAAAGCTGACATTAAATGAATGATGCAAAAAGCGTTTAAGCGCATAGGCCCGCTGCACTGTTAGTCAGGAGGAAGCTATTACAGATAGGGTGCTGGGTGTGTCCGTTAGACTGAACCATTGTTAGCAGCTCCCATCAGAGCTCAATACTCACATTCAGCGGTAAACGGGTAAAATTTCAGTGTGTCTGACTTACCGTCCGCGAGGCGGTAACGGTGGTATAGTACACTTTGACGGTCATCGCTGCAGGTTCTGAGTGACACTTTCTTTATGCGTCCGCTGCTTGCAAATAGCTTGCACTCGCTCGCGTCAAGCTGAACGGGGATAGCTCAAACCGGATTACAGCAATGCCACGACCTCTTTCAAAATAATGGTTCAATTAGGGCCAAAAAAGACAGTATAACAAGTATTACTAAATGTTATTAGAAAATAATAATTGTGTAAATAATTTAACATTCCTGTCATTTAGTACTGGAAAATTAAATAGTTGCAATTTCCATTAATTGAAATTTTACGTAATTATATGTTAAAATAATTATTTAGTATTTATTAATTTCAATCCTTGATAGATAAGGCTCAGAATCAGTATTTACAGGAATACCATACTGAGGTTATATATACTCAACTTTTTATATATAT
>NW_006800288.1:21597-36747 GCF_000485575.1 Poecilia formosa | reverse complement strand
CCATAATATCTTACTGTATACAGCCATCAGATTTTACAGGAGGAAAATTTTTGTACATACTTTTTGTTTAGAAATTAAATATATGTTCAACTAAGACATATTAAATTAATTGATTAATTAATTAATTGGTTAATTAGTTATTGAATTCAAATATTTAGGTTCTCATTTAAGTAAATATTCATATATTCATGAATATATGAATTTAATTGAATTTTGCCACTAAACATTGTGCAATATGGAAGGTTAAAATATTAGGTTCATGTGATGCAGGTGAATATCATAAATTAATGCATACCAAGTTTAGCATCATAATCCACCTCCTATCTACTACATAACTTTTTCCAAGCATTCTTACTATGTGAACTTTTAGAAGAACAGCTCTCAGCAACAGCCGGACCTTCCTCTGGAAACAGATTAAACGAATCAAAAACCAAGTGAGGCTTAAAATTGCTCAACAATTCAGCGTGAAATTTACGAGTAAACATGATCCTGCCCAATGAACCCCCCAGCCTGACCTTTTCCAGACATTTGAACTGTAATTGCACACATAAGTGTTTCAGGCACCGCATCAACACAATGACAAATATCCGTGAAGTGCTTTCTTGGTTTAATGTTTTGCAGATTTTTATTTTTTTTTTTTGCCTCATTCATTTAATGAGCTGAAATGAAATGTAAAGATCAGAGGTGAGGCAGGCGGTCTGACTCCCACTGTGAGTCACAAGGGAAGAATTTGGGATAGAGTCCAATATTCCTGTAATTCAGCTGATTCAGGAATTTAGGTGAATAGCAGAGCCTAGCCTGTATGGGTCGGGTCATGCCAGCAAACAGAAGGACAATTACTATAGACGGCAAAATCTGACTACCTTTTTCAATAAATACATTGCTTCAGGTCTACTTTTAACAATGCAAAACACATGGAGAGCAATAAGACAATGCTATGTCCAGTGTAGTAATATTCTCATCAAACACTAGGGGGCAGCAGAAGGCTATTTCTTCCAAAACTGTGACTGTTAAATGAAAAAGTATTACACCCCTTTACAGACTGCTTTTGGGTCTTTCTTTTTTTCAGACTAAGATCTTCAAACTACTGATTACAAATTCAGATTTTATTTACTGAGGGGTAAAAAAAACAATCTCAAATCAATCTAACTCTATATAAAGTTGCAAATTCATCACTGACAACATCAAGTAGATGAAAAGGTCCAAAATGCAACAGTTCAAGGGCCAATTTACAGAAATTCAAGATCAGATGAGAAACAAAGACATAGATATTTATCAGCGTGGAAAGAATTTTGTTGCCTCCAAGTCTTTTAGACTGCAGTGAACCTGAGAGCCGTTATTCACAAATGAGAAAACCACAAACAAAACCACAAACAATATTCAGGTGGCTGAAGGCCTCCAGAATATCTTCAGGAGTAGAGAAATTACTCCAAGGAAGCACCCACGACCCAACCAGGAGGCTGAAGGCCTCACTTGGTTTGTGTTTGTGATTCAATAATAAGAAAGAGACTGGACAGGACAAAAATCCCATCCATGGAAGGTTTTTGCACCATAAATTCAAATTACATTAAAATTCAAAAATATTTTATTGATTCTAATGGAAAATTAAACATTGTTGTAGCTCATTAATCCAGATTCTTCACACATACAAACACACAGTTGGGCAAAACTAAAAAACACAAAATCCTTTTGTCGCATTTTCCAGAATGACATCTTGATGATCCCAAAGATTCATTAGTCCACAGATTACAGAAAATAATAGTCCTATAACACGGGAGCATGTCGGGAAAGATGGGTAGAAAACGGTAGTTTCCAGGCTAAATCGGGAAACTTGACAGGTGTTTTACATGTGACTGAACACTTACATAGCATTTTATGAAAAGTTTTTAAACCAGAAAAAAAATTGGTTGCAATTGGAACCAAGAGTTGTGCTCCCTACATGGAGAAATGTCGGTCATCAGTTTGTGGCCTTTACCTCAAGCACACTTTAGTTATGTTGCTCCAAAACACACCAACAAGACCTCCTCTGAATGGTGATCTTAGAAAACTTTTGATAACCGTTTCACAGAAAATAAAAGCATTTAGTAGTAAAAACACAGATTTAGTCTAAACTGGACATCAAACAAAAGGAACCAATTTCAGCTCTAGAACCTTCCTTGCCACGACTTATGTTCACAAATTCATAATGTAGCAGGAAGAATTCAACATGCCCTATAATATATCCTACAAGCAACATCAGCCCTCCTGACAAATGCTTGCATAATTGCCAGTGGATACCCTCTTGTTAAATATTTACCGAGTTGGACCCTGCCATCGCTTGATATGGATAGAGTTCACTCGCCTACTTGGGAGTTGGGAGGGAACCTACTGGAAAGAGACAGTGAGTCTATCTCCGGTTCAGCTCCGTCTTTAACTCCAAGCTACTCAAGCAACTGCAGTTTCCACATTGGAGCCACAACTTACCAAACCAGAACCCTTTTAGTTAGAAGAAGCATATTTCTTTCTGTTGGAGAGTTAACTTTACAAACCTTTGAAACTGCGACCAATTTGTTGTATTGGCTCGTAACATTCTGTATAGTGAAGAGTGAGCATCTGCTTCTGGAGTAGGAAGAGTTTAAAAAGCCCACTGTTGTGAGCCCATAGTCTCAAAGAATCTGGAGAACAAAAGTAGCAAATAGTGAAGTCATTTTAGGAAAACTCTTGGAAAATGTTAAAAAATTCTAAGATTTTTCTTAGAATTTCACCTCTATTAGATAAATGTTTTTCACAAAAAACTTTAGGCCTCAAGAGAGCTCCTATAGTGAGCCCTGTCCAATCCGCTTTAATTGAACTGTACTTTGCCTAGAAAGTCCAGTTTGTTTGGGGAAGTGTGAAAAAGCAATCAAACTCTGACGCGGACCAAAAAGCAAACTCTGGTGCATCTACCCAGGCCTCAGTTCGGTTGAAGTCAACTTTGGTGTGGTTCGACAGCAGAAAGTGGATAATGCTGCAGGGCATTCTGGTAAAGTACAACCAGAGTTAACATGTCAAGCACTAGCAGAAGAAATGGCTAGTGTTTTTCTGCCAAAGACAAAAGAACAATCAGATGCTACTCCATTTTTGTTCACATTCTGTAAAGAAGGAAATTGAACTGATTGTAATTCAGGTTTTTGTGTTGATTCCGTCAGGTTCATGCTGCAGCGCCACCACAGGCAAGGGGGTGAACAGGTTTTTTGAAGGGTTTGGTCCGTGGGACACAGTTCAGCGTGAAAGCTAATTGCACCAGTTGAAAATGTAACAAATGTTACACATTTGGTCTCCAATCGAACCAAGTCTACCGGTGTATCAGGACACACCTTATGAGAGTCTTGAGCATGAAAGTCTGTCAGAAAATGGGTATTTTCCTTAAAGCGGACAGAAATGTTCCAACAGCAGGCACTGTTCCTCTGTCCTGTTTGGTTTTCCTTCGTCATTTTATGTTGGCCATTTTGCCAGTCTAAACAACCTTATACAAGTAGACAATCAGTGAATTGCAGACAGCTGAGTGTCCACATCAACATCAAATAAATGTTGTGCTCTGACAAATCAATGTAATGATGAGGCTGTAAAAAAAAGTGCAATCAAACGTGTGGAAAAAGGCAACACCTTCTTTAATGGTCCACTGGAACCTGATGTGAAGCTTTTTCAGCTGTTCACAGAAGGCTGAAACTGCTGCCTGGGTTTTGACGTTTTATTGTTACATCACAGCTGAGGAGAAAAGCTAGATCAGTTGACTTAACGTGAGCCAACAGCCATACAAATAGCCTGCTACAAAGTTGCCATGGGAATCAGGGAGGGATCAGAAAACATTGCTTTTAGAGGAAATCACCTGGGTGATGGATACAAACATTGCATTCCTGATCCCCCACCTCCCTCCATTTTTCCAAAGGAAACTTGACACAAATGGAAAGCCACCTAACCGCTCAAACGTAACAGACTTTCAACCGTTATCAAGTCCATCACATCACTTTCAAAAGCTCTCTGTAAAATATGCAAATAACTGAAAGGCTGCTTACAGTAACATTGGATTTGAGGTTACCATTGAGAGCAATTACCAGCAACTGAGTTTAGAAAAATCTATGAATTTTGGTATTTGATTTGTATCAAATGATAATTACAGCTTAATTTTCTAAACAAATGAGTCAACTGAAGTTTGTAGAACAAGGCTGCATGTGTGTTATATTGCATTTTAAAGATTGCAGTGACAATGGCGTGTTGAAAGGATGTTATGTCTTATCTCACCAGGGCTATAGTAAAGGTCTGCTGTACCTAGAAAGATCTCTGAACTTAATACTGAACATGCAGCTTTCTAGATCTGATAAGATTATTTTCTAAAATATTATGTATTATTGTGGCTATTCATTATTTTCTTGGCCTAGCCATTGTACACCACAGGCTACAGGAGCAAAACAAAAGAATCCATCAGGCAGTCAGGGAACCAGTCCAGACATGTCTTATGATCTCAGAGGAGAAAAGAACCAAAGAGTTACGTAGTGATTGAGAAAGAGGAGCTGGTGGTGAAGAGATGAGCCCTTAAAAGTCAGATGAAACCTCACGTTTGTAAAACAGATGCAGAGTCAACACAAAGCACCACAGTGTATCTGAGTTTTACTAAGCACTCAAGGGAAACAGAGAAAATACAAAAGGCACAGTACAGCTCTTTAGACACTATACAGGTTGTAATATGTTAACAAAACAAAGGCATGTTTATTTTATAATACAATAAATCCCTCATGACCACGACAGGAGATAGTTCAGGAATTTTGAAGTTGTTGTTAATGTCTGCCCTGCAGAATGCAACTGGTGTCTTGAGTTACTGTCGATACCGATGAGTTGTTTCTGAAGGCTGAAGCTAACATAATAATTTGGAGTTCCATGGAAAAATCTGTGACTTCTGAACGGCGAATACACGGGGGTCCAATGTAAACTGGACTTCTACTAAATGAGGACACCAATAGAGGAATCTACTGAAGATATAAGCTTTTTAACTTCTTACCAGATCTGACTTCAAAAGGCCTCAACAATCCCCTCCATGGCAAATACATTCAATGTTGGCAGAAAAAAAATTCCATCTAAATGACATGAAATTGTAATCTTCATGGAACAACGTACAAACACTCACAAATAAATAGTAGGATATAAACCTCAGATTGACAGTGGAAAACATTTTAAGGTGCCATTTCAGAGATTTAAAACCGACATCGATGAAACAATGAGAGCTTAAATCCTAAAGCTTCAGATTCACGTGATTGCCCACCTCACATCATCTGATGACGTTGTGTGAAAAACAGGGGAAATGCCTTTTTAAAAGCAACATTCAATCAGTGCTGCCTTATTAAGACTGACAAAAAAAACAGAGCATTAACTTCTCAGAGCAAAACAATTTATTTTCAGCTTCATCTTTTTCAAGAGGAATGTTGCATCTCTGCTATCATTTGATCATACGCTATACTTAAACTGATCAACATAAAAACTAAAATATAGTGTCTGCTATTGTTAAAAAAAAACGTTTACATTTAATATGCTAGAAATAGCTAAAGGACCCAACTGGATTAGTCTATCAAGACTTAATTTTGGTGCGCATACCAGTGATGTGTTTCTAAATGATTTCAGTCCAAACACCAGAGGCAGAGTGGGCAGCATCATGTTTGGAATCGAAATGTGCATCAGACTGATGCTACTGATGCACAGTAGCATCAGTCATTAAAAACAGAATATGAAGGTCTCCATAGAGGCTGCATTGAATATCAGTTAAGAACATAAACTGATGGTGGCTTATAGGAGTCACATACAGGGTTTGTGGTTGCATTGTATGATTAACATTTGTTCCTCCTTCATCTGCTCATGGTAGGAGGTTAAACTAGGCAAGTCATGCAAACAGTGTTATGCAACCCTATGTTCAAATCTTTTCCACTGGTACGCACGACTTGATCTAGCTCAGCTTGGATCTACTCGATGTTACTAATGAGTATTAAAGTTCGAAATTAGCACGACGTGATCTGTATGTGACACCAACACAACACGAGCAGAAAAACAATCTGCACCTTAAATCACAATCTATGGTGTTGCTTTCAATGTTGCCATTTTCTCTAAAGTTCCTTAAACTACGCTCAGTTGCATTGTGGGTCTTTACAAATGGCAGTTCTGATTATTGGAAGGGAATCACTCTTGTGACACAACCAGTGACTCCTCAGGGTTTCACCCAGTGTATTGTAGGCTAACACAGGTTTACAGTTGATGCATTGAACTTGGGTTGAAGGCAGGAGCGAGGACCAATTGTATCGCTCCCGCCCCCTGTGACTTGGCCTCCTGCCTAAAGTTTTGTGCGGATCACGTGCGCCACCTTTCAATCAGAGGCCAACAGTCTTCTGATGTGTTTTCAGTACAACTCCACACACTTAGCATTCCCAGAAAAGTAACTATTGAAAAAAGGGTCGGTATCACGTAACCATTACTAGTGGAAAACCTAGTAGAGCCAAGTTGAGTCTTGCTGAGAAAGTGTTAATGGAAAAAGACCATTAGACTCCATTTTGGTCCTGTAACACTCCCAAATCGTTCTATGATACATGCTCTGTGTCTGGTGACCTTCCATTGCTGTTTTGAACAGACATTCTGGTGACTAGATAGTGATGCCACCCATCACTTTTCTACATGTGCACCAAATTATGTCCAAATAGGATCATCCCTTCAGAGCATTAAACAAGCTAAAAACTCAACAATGGCAGCTGCACAGTTCCTATGTTTAGTCATAACAGTACAGTACAGTGGCGATGTAATGAGGCAGTGATATCACTGTTTTATAAATAAGTTAAAGGAATCACAATGGAAATGCACACACAAAAAACATCCTAGTCCAGTTTATTAGTACAAGCAAATCCCTCCAGATATGTTGTTTTCTGTTAGGAAAGGCACTATGATCCCAAGCTGGCTACTTCTTTATTTTAACTTCATCTTGAAGTCGAGAACATGTTTAACTTTCCTCAGCATGAAGGCAGTGATCAGTGCACATCCAACCAGTGTGAACACATACAATCCCACAAAGAGAGCAGCATCGCCACTCTCATGCAGACGTAAATAAAGTTGCCTTCGGTGCACATAGTCCAAGTAGGAGGCGTGGATCTGACAGAAGGTGCAGCAAGAGAGCAAAACATGGAACACCTGGTGACTTTGGCCCACAAAATCACACCGTCCAGGCAGGTAGTGCTCCAGCAGGGGGAAGGTGAAGAAGAAAGAGCAGCTGAGAAAGAACGCCACCTGACCGAAATGGTAGGCAACCGCCAGATCATCGTTGGACCACAGCAAGAGTCTCTTAGCCACAGGGCTGTTATCCCACATGTAGGCCAGCGCTGAGGGGACTACCTGGCACACCTTACGCACCCAACAAGGTTGGGTATGGTTGCAGTATTTCCCATAGCAACATCCTAGACAAGACAGACAGCTAAGGATGGTGGCAGTAGGCATGAAGAGTCCTTGCATGCTTCTGTGCATGGTCTCATCTACTGCATAGTAAAAGTGAACCACAGCACTGCCGTACTGGTACTGCGCTACCCCAACATAGTCAAGAAAGTAGAACAAGTAGTGACACATCTCAGATTTTCCACCCAGCAGGTGAGCTAATACACTGAATCCTGAGTAAGTCAGGGAAGACAGCACAAGGATGAGCAAGGGCCAAGAATGACGGTCGTTGACAAAGTCCACCGCGTCTGTAAGTTGGCGAAGCTTAACTAGAAGCAATAAAAAGGCAAGCAGGTGAGTCCAGACATTTAAGGTCTCGTTATGGCGCTGGAACAGGGACAGGAAGTAGTAGCGCCAGCTCTGATCGAGTGGTCTATAACCCGTGGAGACGTAGCGTTCCCTGAAGTAAGCAGGAACCTCGGAGTCTGTGACGGTGCCGGGCATGGAGGGCGCTGCCTCGGTCAGCAGTCGGGGTACCTGCCGGATCTGCTGCCGGCTGATGAACACTCGCCCAATGCTTTCCATTACCATGGTCGCCATGGCTGCTTGTCCTGATGACAACAGGTGGACGCTGCAGAAATGGGAGTCAATGTAATTTATATAAACACACTGATGTCTGCAACCTGAGGCTCCAGAGTCACAAGTGGCTCTGAATAACTGGTTTAAAATGATAATCAGCTGATGTTTTTAATAAATCTTTAATAACAAATACTAGAATAAGCATATTTTTTCCACTTAATTTTATTCCATGACAGGATCACACAAAAAATACTAGAGGCATTGTTTTTTTTTATCTATTTTTTTTTTTATTCAGTTAGAAACTCTGTCCCTTTTTTCATTTTCATTTTCAATACATTTCAACATCCCACAGAAGGAAATGTACCCATCTTCTGTTCTGCTAAATTTTTATGTTTTCTTTATCTTAAAATCTAAATATAGACATAAAATGGGGCACTTTAAAAAGAACAAATTCCCTGAAGTAGACATTTATCAAGCAAAAATTACATTGTCTTTTAAAAAATAAGTTTTATTTAGCTGCACTGAAGTCAAATATGGCTCCTGGATTTGAAAAGGTGGCTGAGCCCTGCCCTAGAGTTTATTTCCTGCCACATATATTACATAAAGCTAATTACAATTTATGATATTTATGACTTTGTATTTGAAAGCTGTTCTACCCTCTCAACTTTATTCAAATTATAATCACAATCTTTTTATTGTAATTTATTGGAATTCTTTGTGAACGACTCACATATTTGTGCAGTGGAATAGAAATGAGACATGGTTTTCAAATTTATTAACAAAGAAAAAAGTGAAACTTGTGGCAAAAATGTATATTCATTCCCGAGTCAACCCTTTACCAAAGATTCTTTGTTGGATTTAGGTCTGGACTTTGGACACTGTTAGTGTAGATTTATCACATTAAATCCCATTCAACATTCAAATTTGTGGTTGTAACATCATAAAAAAGATGGTGTGAAAACTTTGACACAGCGCTGCAAGCTTGTATGCATAAAGATAACACTAATGAATGCTGTCTAATGAGTATGCCAACCATCCTGCGTATCTTCTGAAGTCATTCCCCATTTTAATTGGCTGTCAGACACTCCGGAAACTGCCTGATAACCCTGTTATCTCTAATGCCACCACTTAACCCCTCCTAGAGACCCCAGCTGATGGAAGTCGATCGCTTACATACCCATCACTGCGGTCTCCATGGTTACCACTTTAGGATCAGATTTTCCTTCGGGGTGCTTAGTTATTACTTTTGCTCATAAGAGAATTTTGTGATAGAATTGTCTGTCGTAACAGCGGCTTAGGGGTTGCTATTGTTGCACGCAAACATTTAGGTGTCACGGAATCCATATTTCTCAAAATTGGACAGAAAATTATTACGTTTTTCAGCCTTGACAACCTAGCTACCAACCGATTCCAACTTTAAGAGAATCGCATCCTTTAAGTAGATGTTGAAAAAATAAATAATTTCAGTTAAAGAAACAAGAAAATTGCAAACAAGCCCCTCTGTATGGCCGCTACTTCGCTTTTTACCGATTAGTTTTCTTACTTTTCAGTCAGGAGCATGCTCGTGCGTGATAAAACAGACCAAGTGCCGTTAACCCGTGCGAGGTGTGCCACCACATTTATGGCACTTTAATGACTGTCGAATAAAGAAAGACCTGTGAAGTTCAGCCATAACCCACTCGGTAAATTATAACAGCTACTAAAACGGTAGGTCCTGTTTAACAGAGCTAATTAAATAACGACATTTTTACCTTGTTGTGCTTATTTCCGCTGCAGACTCCTTTTTATCGCCTTCGCCCAGCGGTAGACAGAAGACATTGAACAGATTAAGTCGTTTTGTGAGAATTGTGCGCCAAGCTGCTTTCAACATACTCCCGGAAGTTCCCTTACCTTTCTGCAACGATAAAAGCACAAATTTCTCCCTTGTTTTTCTGTCGTTCGTTCTCGGTCCGTTTCTTAAACAAGCTCGTCTTTTGGCGTTATTATGCCATATTAACGTTTTTAAACAGCGGAAGAGCAAATTTAATTTAGTTGAGGAAATTGTAACACCTTATTACATTTTTTTCGAGAAAAGTGTTTGATTTTGAAAAACACACCGGAAAAGGTAATCTACTTGAGTAGCGGGAGAAGCAGGAAGAAGGATACGAAATGAAATAACTAAAAAACTCCAACTCGAAATAAAACACACTCCTTCATTCATAAAAAATATACCAAAACATTCTACCTCTGAATTGACTATTTAGTGCTGTTTCTGAAGCCTAAAAATAACTCGAATAGCATTTAAAGTTTATCTAACCAACTAATTCAAGTTTTTAAAACTTCAGTAATATTAAAAATAACATTCAAACTCAAAGTCCCAGCTGATGTCTGTGGTTCAGGGCATTTCTGCAAAGCAAGTGAAAACATCCAGTCTTTGTGGGTGTGGAGTGCTGCTAACATTCTTTGTGAGTGACTGTGTGCTGTTATGTTGTCTACAGTTTACACATGTAATAGAGTACATCATACAGGCAACAAGACACAAACCTCAAAGACCAAATTGCATAAACAGAAAATGATATTGGTTTTGCTTATGTTTCTGAAATCAGGAAATGGCTCAGAATTTTTTGAATTCCATGTTCCACCCCAGTAGAGGTTTGGTTTCCTCTCCGACATCTTTCCAGTAGTTTGGAATCTCTCCAAACTACAGGAAAGACTTGGTGTGTAAATATTTATGCCTGATGCGATTGTGAAATGAGGCTCTACTGATTGAACACAAGTGGAGGCATCCACTTGATAATTTACACAATAATGTTTTGGCTGCATATATTAAGAGAGGACAGAGTAGGCTCTGATGAGGAGCAACAACTATTTATTTATTTAATATACTTTGCTTTTGTCCGTTTAGAACTTTTATGAGTTGGTACCATTTACCTGCTGGCTAGGAAACTGGTGCATTTTGTTGTCGTGGTTGGCATTCCACCTGAAGAGATGGAATGCCAGGGCAGCTTGGACATGCCCTGGATGCTTCATCCCCAGATAGAGAGATACAGACACCCGCTCTGAGCATGTGACCGAGGTAAACATAAAGTTCTTCCAATGACATGAAAAATTTGGCTGAAAAAGTAACAAATGAATCAGAACATAGTAGGTATTTAAGTGGTTAACATTTAAGTGGTTAACAGGTAATGAATCTCTGTAAAAGATTCTTACTTAAATCTTTCCATTTCATGCTCATTGACATTGATAATACACTCCACTTTGTTTTTATGACATGTAATCATCATACATTTCTGTATGCAAGACTTTTTAATACCTTTTTATGACCATTAATGAAATTTAAGACCTGTATCGTGACAGAAATTTACAGAAGAAAATTGCATATGTTGCTATGTTCTCTACAGCCTTACCCCACAGAATGACATCAGATTGACATAATGCTTTTCAACCCTCAAAAAGTTCTCAAAGACGCTTTAAAATAAGCTTTACCCAGCCTTCCATGGGTTGGTTAAATAACCATTGGTTTTGCCATTGGTGAGCTAATGGCAAAACCAAACATCATCCAGCCAACTGAACATAAGTGTAACAGCATAAACTATGAGCTCACTGTAAAAACATTATTTGTCTCTGTTTAAACCCAGAGCTTTCAGGTTTCAGTTCATCACTCCTCCCCTGTTTATCTCACATTTTGACACTTCCTGTTACCAACTGCGCTTGCATAGTAAGATTGCACAGGGTATTGGGCTGCTCAAAAAGCAGCCCAATACATTTACTAAAAATGGATGTATATGAGAGAGAAATGGATAGAAGGAGCAGAAGTATTGAAGGCACAGTAGATGGACTGCAGTATTTTCAATCTCGTCCAGGCCTGGTTCATTAGCTCATCTCTTTTACTGATTCTATTGAACCTTATTCCAACAGCAACAACTGATTTTCACTGGTTCATTTTCAGCTATTTTTCATTTAGAATCGTCCTTTTGTCAGTTTCAAGACATTTCAGTGATCGCTGTGTGTTTTGTGGTCATTAGCAGAAGGGTACCAACAATTATGTCCACACGTGTATGTCCAAATATATTGCCACTTTGGCTAACATTATAAAGTGGAAGTTACTTGTGGGTGACACAAATTGACTCTTACATACAGTGCAAAAACTATTTTAATTGTGATTCTATTTCTTATTTTTAAACATCTAAGTGCGTAAGAGAGAAGAAAACATTAAATATTTCAATCTAGTTTTTGTAGAACATGGATCTGTAGCTCATGTTTGATCCAAAATCTAAGAAGGATCTCACACGTTTGCCTTTTTAGAAGAAAAGCTCACAATTTTTGGCATTTTGAGTCGGTTATTATAAGCCACAAAAACAGGATATGGGCGATGCTGCACCTTATCAGCCGCCAAATTTGTACCGTTCTGAACGGCATTTCCTGAACAAAAACACATACATACAGACTGAGGACATGTAGAACAGAAAAGTGGACATGTCAGAACAGATAAACCGCATGAAGGTCTGGGTCCTAAACTTGCTTAACCTGTTTTAAGGTCAATGGAATGTTACTAGTGTCATCTTCAGAGTGTCCACATAGGGGCAGTGCTTCCTCTTGCAAAAAGCTCAGCTTTAGTTGGACTCCATTTAACATAGTAATTGTGATAGCAGCACTGGGATGTAGCGATTTTTAATGATATTTTTCCGCTCATGCTAAAGAATAGCACAGGGAAAAGATTCTTCTGGGATTGTCTTTGTTGCAAAATGTGTTTATTGCCAGAAGATGATTTAAGTAAATCATGGTGACGGTTTTAACAAATATGTCAAACACATTTTTTTCTTTTTAAATAAAAGTGGCATACTGCAGCTTTAAAGCTGGCACTGTCTTATTTAAATTTACACAACTTGTTCCTAATCTTTGCTTCCCAGCAGACACTCAGCAGATAAAAGACAAAAAATAATAATAGATAAATTAAATTAAATTAAATTAAAATAAAATAAAAAACAAAGTGTTTTGCAAAGTGAAAATCGTGGTTGAGATGTTATTGATGTAAATTCATGGGTAAATCAGCGAATACAGTCTGCTGCCAATCAAGTCGCTAGCACACAATACCCAGCCTGGTCTCATTTACACCACACCTGAGATGGCTCCAAAAAACAGGGAAGAACTGTGAAATATTTTTAAATGGAGAAGAATCTGGTCAGACTGACTGGGGAAGAACTGATTAAAGCCACTGACATTGAGAAGAGACTCTTGACTACCCCTAAGTATATCACATAACCCCGTCTTTTAAATCAAGACTTAACATAAACTTCATATTTTTTCCAGATGGTCATATTATTAACTGTGTATAAATATTGGTCAAAATAAGTATTTGATACAGTTCTAATTTTTTCAAGTTACTAATTAATCACTTAACAACTATACAATGTGATTCTTAAGATTTGTTCTTGATCTCACAGGTGAGGTGAACCTGTGATAAAAGTACCTCTGCATACTACATACATGGTGAAACATGAAAAACTGAATGTAAATTAAATTATTTTATGACTGAATCTTTAAAAACTTTAATGTTTTAAAATCTTCAAGCAAATTCAATTCATTGACCATTTCTGTAAAAAAAACAAAATCACGTTGAACTAATATTCACAAAAAGATCTCTGCATTTAAACAGATCAAGATTTTGTTGAAAGAATTTTGAAAACGTAATGTTCTGCATTGTTTCTCTATGAAGCACAATAAGAAGCTTTGCTGTTTGAGTTAAAACATGTCATCATTACAAAAGTGAGGACAAGGTTGGATCAGGAAGCAAATGTGTAAAGTCGTTGGACTTTGCTTTATTTCATAGAATTATTGCATAAATTCTGTAAATAAATCAGCATTTATATTCTACAAACGTTCCTGTAGAAACGTTTGGCAGAGAAAGTTCTGCTCAGCTTTAAAACGACAGTTCTGTTGGCTCCCCCTAACAACACAAACGGTAACTTTTCGACAATTATGTTCGAGATATGCTTGCGAAAGTTCAGAATTCGACCCCCTGTTCCACTCGCGAGGCTCAGTAACAGCGGAGCCAAACCGGGGGCCCCGCAGACACTTGGCATTTTGCTTTTCAAACCCTTTTGACTGAAAAGAAGAAGATGTATCTAAGTTAGACTCCACAAAGCAGCCCATCCTCTGGCCTAATTGGGTTGGATGGCTCAGCAAGATATCGAGGTGGCATTTTGCCGGAGAATTCCCCCAGGTTCCGCGCCTGATGAGCTCGCCCCGACTTCGTTTATCAATGTCTCCCAACTTTTGCTGAGTGGTTTGTTTTTGCTCTTTGCACACTTTATCACCTGTCACATCTAATGGGGCCCACTGTGGAGTACATGGGGCCACAGCAGATCCCTTGGGTTCATCTCTGCTTCCAGTTTCCATTTGCCACAGATAGCTCGATAGTTGGAGATCCTCCACTTCGCAGCAGACTGCTCACTGTGCTGGCGTGAAAACACACTTCATCTGCTGGATGGGGATCCGATTGGAGCTCTCCATATTGAACTTCTGATGGTAAAAATAGATCTGTGCAAACTGAGGCTAAAAAGATGGCCGGCAAACGGAGATTAGTGAAAACAAATACTAGATGAACTGTTAAAATTCACTGTTGACTTCAGTTCTGACTTTAATCTAAAACCTATTAATTGTTTTAATCAAGATAGTTTAGAAAGTCATCAGTAAATGATTAAAAAATCTTAAAATGTTAGTTCCTAGGGGGGGGCATGTTACAGACAACCTTGGTGAAGATGGCACAGCAGTGCTGGCACTTTCTGCGACGGATGAGAAGGGCTTTCCTCCACCCTTCCATCCTCCACCTTATACACTGTTAAAAAAAGTCTCTGTAGAATTTACAGTAAATTACTGTCAGCAGGGTTGCCAGCCAGTGACTGTAATTTTTTTTTTACAGAAACCTTACTGTAAATTTCTTAGTTTTACTGTAATTTTATTGCCATACATTTTTACTGTGATTTTTATTACAATCTTTGTCATTTTATTAGTTGTACTGTAATTTCATGACTCTGGCACAGTAATTATGTTACATGGTTACCGCAATTTCATTGTACTTTTAAAATGATGGAATTACAGTTATGTACAACTATCGGCCGATAACCTGTCTCTCTACAACATGCAAGCTCATGTCAGGCATCATAGCGGCTAAGATAA
>NW_006800288.1:0-20720 GCF_000485575.1 Poecilia formosa | reverse complement strand
TATGGATGGATGGATGGATGGATGTTTAGCTATTTAAAACAACAAATATAAACTTTAATTGGATTTATTGCTTGTCTCTTCCTTTTATTTTAAATTACCAGTGAAGCTTAATATTTGTACTAAGGCTTTTTATTAAAAAAGATCCATTCCAGGCAGACACCGAAGGTTTATGTTCAAGTGAGGTTTCTTGCCCTTTTTTTTTTTTTTACATAAGCTTCATTGTTTAATTGTCATTTTCTATTGGCTGAGTTTGCTGTGCAAATACAGTCAACAGTAAGTGGATGCTTTGATATATATTTATTACCAGTTGTAGGTACTGGTTTCATAAGTTTAATGTTGAAAAAGCGATATATTTGGAGAAGTGCTTTTTCTGCCTTAATTTGTTGCACATACATTTATATTGTTTGTCTATCTGATTACATCATTTTAAAATATTAAATAAGTTACTCTGTACGTAAGTAGAATTTTTAATAAATATTTTCATTCTTTTACTTAAAGTTTTTTTTTTTTTTGGATGACTACTTTTTACTTTAATTTGAGTAAGAAACATGTTCAAGTAATGCTTCTCCTGTTAGAGTAAAATAACTCTACCCGCCTTTTGTTCTGTGCATTTAAACGACTTATTTCCTTTGGAATAAACTTGCTAAATTTAATTTTAATTATTTTAATTAATATTTTTTTAACTGTCTTGCAAAAGAATTAACACGGTGTGTTGGACCCCGGTATCGTCGTGCTTCAAGCCTCGCTTAGTGAATGAAAGTACTCATTAGCTCACCTGACTGCACCTTTCAGAATAAAACATTTTTGCATATATTGTCATAGAAATACTAAACTATTTTCATATAGACAAGTAAAAACAAGCTAAGTGTTATTTAAACTATTTAAGTTGCTACAACTAAAACATAAATAAGCTTTAAATAACCTTTCATATTAACTATATGAACTACAGAAAACTTTTATTGTGAAATCAGGAATTCCGTGTATTCCGGTTTCTGACCTGGATTTGGGCGGTAACTTGACGCAGTTGCTATGAGACAAATGAAGTTCGTACTCCACAGCTGGCTATGGCGGATGTTGTTGAAAATGACAACATGAAGAATTATCATATAGCGTCAGAGAAAATCGCCCCGGAGATCAGCCGCTTTCCCTACTGCATAGTGTGGACACCCATCCCCGTGCTATCGTGAGTTCCGGTCGTCAGCGTCTGTGTCTGTTTTAACTGAAGGAAACCTCTGCACCTTGTAGGAAAGTGACAGCTTTATTAGCTTAGCCTGCTAACAAATCGGACAACAGCACCATCCTGTTGCTGTTTGTTGCGCTTTATTAATAAAGAAAGTCTCATTACTGCCGCTTTGACCGTTCTTATTGCCATGTGTGAGATAATGGGTCCAGTACATTAATAATTAAACAGTAAATTAGAAGTATGATAAACAGGAAGTGAGCAACATGGAAATCATGGAAATCCGAAAGGCTTTAAGCGTATTTCATGCTACTTTCTGTTCTGGGTTGAAAAGAAAAAAATAATCTCGGACAAAAATTACTAAAGTTGGGGTCGGGACCCCACCAGGGGCCACAAATATGTAAGTGTGAGGTGTTGACAGAATAAACTGAATACCAAAAATGGCAACGATAAAGCATATGAACGTTATAAAACAATAGGGTTTAAAGAAGAAGAACCAGGACTTGAATAGATAAAAGCAAAAGATCGGCTCTTGTTAGTTTTTGCTGGTTTAATGTTTAAAGCTAGGAAATAATAGACATATTTCCAGTAAAGTTTATGTTTTACAAATTGGATTGTTACCTCTGGAAATTTGAGTCTGGAATATGAATAGGAATGAAAAATGTATGGGAACCATGTAGGCTGTTTATTTACACTTCTAATGGCTTTTTTCTTACTAAGGAGTGTTTTTACAGTTTCATCTAGAAATGTCTAAAAACGTATTTTAATTGAAAGTGTTCAGGTTTTCATTATTATTGAATAAAGTATGGAAAAGTTTTCTATATATACTTTATTTCCTCTTATTGTTAATTGCATTTCCGATATTAAGTCACTCAGACTATAATGTTTAAGCCAATTTTCTATAAAGGTTGGACAAAACTGCTATGAAGTCAGCCACCATATCCATACTTTTTACACTTCAGGCATAGCTCTGATGGGCATTTTAAGTTACTGTTGTCTAATAAAGCTACAATGGAGTATAAGGGTTGTTGTAAATCAAGGGATAAAGAAAACTGCTACGTAGGAGTAAATCTTTGCCAAAAAAAAAAAAAGAAATGTAGAAATATCTACATTAATTTTACATATTTACAAGAAAAAAACTTGGATATTTTCTGTCGAATGGTCATAAATTTGCAACAAAAAAAAACCCTGATAATTTTCTATGACTAAAGAAAATTAGTCATAAAGGTTATTTAGAATTACCTCTGGATGTTTTCCAAAGTGTAAGTGGTACATGCGGGTTCTTTTCCTGTGACAGAACAACATCCAGCTTCTTCCTCAGTGTCTCAGGTGTGGACTTCAGATCTGCTGTGTAAAATATCCTTCCACAAATATCGATCTGCAAATAAATATACCTGTGGGTTTCTCTTTTTTTTTTCTTTCCCCCTCTCATTTCTCGTCCAGATGGCTGTTTCCTTTCATTGGTCACATGGGAATCTGCACTTCCTCTGGAGTTATCCGGGACTTTGCTGGACCGTACTTTGTCTCGGTGAGTAATGAGTCAGGTGCTCTGAAACAAAGAAACGGATGTATTTGTTGTCGGCAAAGATGCACCAATCTGATATTAACTGTATCGACCCCGACATTGAAAAAAATTTCAGATCAAGTGTCGATAACAATGTGTCCGATCCATAAGGGCAGATCTACTCAGTCTAATTTTTATTTTTTATTTTACATTATATTTAGAATCCTAATTGCACTATTTGAAAGAAGGTTTGTTGTGTTTTTTTTTTTTTTCACGTTTGACCAAGTTAGTCAATCTTTTGACAGTTTCAGTTTCTTTTTGTTTCACTTAGACTGTTATACTCCTAATTGCACTGACTGAACAAATAGGTGTACTATGTGTATTTAAGTGTGCTGTACTGTAGTATAATCCAAAATTTCTTCCATTTGCTAAATGCCTGAACATGTTTTTTGTAAAATCAGAAAAAAGGGTTAAGGATGAATAATGTTTCCGTTTTGCAGGAAGACAACATGGCTTTTGGGAGACCTACAAAGTAAGCATGTCCTTCAGCAATGTCTAACGCTTAATGGGAACGATGAAATCCAAACTCGCCTCTTTGGATCTGCAGGTACTGGATGCTCGACGCGAGTAAAGTCTACGCCAGTGGCTCCAACGCTTGGGACACGGCCGTGCACGACGCCTCAGAGGAGTACAAGCACAGGATGGTAACTAAAGGCTGCTTTTATGGTTCTAATCTAATTTACGGATCGCTGGGAGAAATCTAAAATGGTGAAATGTTTTTGTTTTTGTAAAGCACAACCTGTGCTGTGACAACTGTCACTCCCATGTGGCCATGGCTCTGAATCTGATGCGATACGAGAACAGCACCTCATGGAACATGGTGAACCTCTGCCTTCTCTCATTCATCCACGGAAAATATGTCGGGTAAGACAGAGGTCTTCCATCATCATCATCATCAATGCAGTATTTAAATTATAACAAACTTCTTCGATGCATTTTTGGTCAGATATTATGTTTTCTGGATAAACATTTCCTGCAGTCAGTGGTCAAACTTGATGTGTTCGAGATGCTAAACTTCAGAAAGACTGCTGAAGGAACGAATAAACGCATCAGAAAAACGTGTATTAATCACAATCAATATTGTCATTGCGATGTACAGCAATTGAATCATAGCCTGAAATGTAACTAAATTAATTAAGAATTTCCGTCCTAACAGAAATTGATAGTTGACGGAACGAAAGGAATATGAGGACATCATCTGTATATAAGGCGATTGTTAAACGCTTTACATCCCTGTGCTGCCAAACGGGCTCCAGCACTAAGGCAAAGAGGGGTGGGCTGAGGGGACATCCTGGGGGGACACCTCTTGCAATTGGGAAGGGATCCGATTGGCGTCCATTTATTGGTGAATTATTCAATGTTTGAATCATTCTAAGGAAAACTGCCCCCAAATTAAATTTTCCCAGAACTGTGAACATGTCTCTGTTAGACAGTAGCATCTATAAATAAAGCCTGTCTGGTCAGGATTTAACAGTGTGGGTTGTAGTTTTAGCATCTGGCTAACAGTTTTGACAGAAACTTACTGTCAGCAGAGATCAAACTCATCGGTCGACAACTGAATCTTAATCACGTTTTTGGATGTTGTGCAGCCCCATTTACATGCATTAAACTGTAAACCAACACAAAGAAGTCTGTGGTAGTAGAGAAGAAAAAAAAATGGTGTGGTTTTCAAAATCTTTTCAAGAGAAAAATTCAAAAATTTACAACATATAATCTGCTTTGTGTCAGCCTATCACAGCGGCGTTCAAAAAGCGCTTCTAAATTAATCTACCTCGTTCGTTTTATCCAAATAGTTTGTCGTTATCCACGTAAAAATAACAAACATGTCGATAAATTCCACTTGTGTGTTTCATTTTAAAGCATTTACATTTTCTGAGTACTTTAAGTTTGGTCATATTTATCTACTGTTTGGTCACATTGGTCTGTTAGAAACCAAACAAGATACAGAAAATTTTGTGGGCACAACTTGACAAAATGTGAAAAACTGAGAAGTAAAACTACTTCTTTCCTGAATCCATCAGGAAATTATGTCAGTTTTAATCTTATTAGGGAAAGTGACAGTATCTTAAAACACCAGAATCATTTTTTTTCCATCCAAGAAGCCCACAATGTCCAGCTGGCTTCTTTACAGCCAGCAGGAGAAAATAAACGCTGTTCCTCAGTGGGATCCCGAGAGCCCAGGCATGATTTCACTGGGTCTGAACCTGCTGGGTCCCACGATGCAAGGAAGGCGCCCTGATTCTAAGGATGCATAATGAGTTATATAGGGCAAACCTCAGGAAGAAACTGCTACACCTCTAGTAGAGTTCTGTTTTTTTTTTTTTTTTTTTTTTTAAAACTACATTTCATAGCAACTTTTCCATACAGCAGCAACCTGAACAACTGAGCAGCAAAACTGTTTTTACTGCATATAATATAGATGGAAGATCTAAAAGGATAAAGCATGAAGGATAGAAAAGTGCCTTATTTAAGGAACGACCAATCAGAATGCATGACAATATAATCTAAAAACGATTTTCTGTTAATTCAACCTCGTTTCATGTTTTGAGTCAAAAGGTTATGTTTTGTTTTTGATTTTTAGGTAAAATGCCTAACTTTACTTCCAAAATTCCAGATTGTAATAGACTGTAGAGGACCTCTGGAAACTTTTTCATTAATATCGTTAAAATTATAGCAGCACAAACTCAATTTTTTTTTTTTTTTACTGCACAAACTTACCACAAACATTTGACAGCAATTTTGTTAGATTTGGTGATGGTGAGGGGGTGCTGGCTGACCTTTTGACCTTTAAGCTTTCATTCTTCAAAGCAAAAGCGGCACAAACTAAATTTTTTTGCTGCACAAGTGTAGTCGAGTTGATCGACACCAATTTCTCTCTGATTGGAAGAAGGTGGAGGGGCTGGTTGACCTTTCATGACCTCTGGAAACATCTATTAGTATTTTTAAAGTGACAGCAGCACAAACGAAAAATTTAGCTGCACAAATGTTTGACACCAATTTTGTCAGATGTGGTTAATATGTGGGTGGGAGCTGGTTGACCTTTAAACTTTGATTAATGTCTTCAAAGTAAAGCAGTATAAATCAAAATTTTTGCTGCACAAATGAAGCACAAACATTTGACATCAGTTTCTTTAGATTTGAAGAAGGCAGGGGGGACAACTTCACTCAGGTTACAGCGGTTGGTTTCATGATATCGACTCGTTACCATGTTAACATGAGAATTGAAATGAAAGCGCAGCGTGTGTCCATCAATGCTGGAAGCTTATCATCCCTCTGCGATGTTTACTCTGTGTGATCTTTCTGCAGCAGCATAAACTCGGCTGTCCTCAGCTTGTTCTCTGTGCTCTGTCCAGCTGCGCGGGCGTTCTGAAGACCTGGCTGCCGTTCTTGTTGCTCGTGGGCATCGTCCTCACAGTTGCTCTCGTCGTCAACATCCGATGACCGGGGCAGGGGGCCGGGCAGGGGGCCTGGCGAGGCGGCGGACACGGCGTGCGACATCCACACGATCCGCCCCGCCCTCCATACTGCGGCGCCACGACCAAACACGAACCACCTTTTGAAGAACGGCGTCGCCGCGTCGAGCTACAGTAACCGAGGACCTAAAGCCTGCCTACCTCTGGGAGAGGACTTCCACACAGGAAACGTGTTTATTTTATTTTTCTCACTGCAGTGCCGAAGCTGTAATACCTCAACGATTGATATCCATTCACACATATGCATTTTTATGAATTCCAGCTATTGTACATTCGACAATAACAGCTTCACACTTATTGTAAAGAAGTTCTGGTGTAGTAGAGTTCATGCCTTGCTTTCAGACTGATGGGGTTGTTTACCTGATATCTTCAGTGCTTCCAGAAAGCCATTTTTATACGTGGAGCACAAACGTCATTAGCTGCCTTATCGCGACTTTCTAGCATTTCATACTTGATCTAATGTAGCTCTTCCACAGCAACATGAGCGTATTTTCCTATCTGTATACGACACACTGAGCAAGTCGGCATCTTCTGAGAGATATTTTCTTAAAGATTCCTTGAACACGTCTAACCTCACAGTGCTGTTAGCAGCAGCTCATCACTGCGACGATTGTAGCAACCTTGGTGAATGTGGCTGTGATGGATGTCTCTGGGCTGACCCTCCACAAACCCACTCAGATGTTTTCTTTCTGCTCATTACTGATTTTTCACACAGAAATCAGAGTCAGTGCCTGATTCATGACCGATATCGCAGATCTCTTCCACATTGTGGCATTTTCAGCATTCTGCCTTTTTTTTTTCCCCCCCCTATTAAATGTTCGGTCTTCATGACAGTTGGCACTACAAATCCGTTGCCATGGCTGTTGGGGTAGAGGGGGCAGACTCAAATCATGTCATTGTTTGCAAACGGAGACAAAGGAGCGTGGAGCTCTCTCTCCCTCTCTCCCAGCAGCAGCAGCAGCAGGTAGCCAGGATTCTCAGGTTTTTCACACTCGCCAACCATCGCTCAGTGTTTCAGCGAGCGCCGCCACTTCCTGCTGCTTTACCGGCTCAGCAGTTCAGAGCTGAAAGTCTTTGGGAAATATCAGGACCACCTTTTTAAAGTTTAAATTCAACCCGACCAACATCCTGTAAGGTCAAGACAGACGATGAGACAGTACTTGTTTCTAAACATCATCTGGCTCACAGGGCCTTGATTCATATGACGGAGTATTAGGGCCAGAATACGCAATATGTTTTTTCTTAACATTTTGACAATGAAGTCATATTAGTAGAATAAAGATGCAATATTATCAGAGGGAAGTCTTAAAATGACAATTGTTTCAAAGTCCTCCTCCTGATGATATTTTAATGCTGATGTGTTCAGACTTTAAGTATGTCTTCTTTGTAAATCCAAATCCAAAGTATGACTTCACAAGATGCCCAGCGTTGCTCATTTTATTAATTTTTAAATTATTTTTTCCTGTAGGAGTTATCATGACATTACTACTTCATTCTAATATTATAATTTTATTCAGATTGAGTTTATTCTCACATCGTTTTGATTTTGTCATATGAGATTTGTCTAATACTACGATTTCTTTTCTTTGTATTATTGCAACTTCTGCCTTTTTGTCATTTTTTTATTCCCATATCCTGCGACAGACTGGCGACCTGTCCAGGATGACCCCACCTCTCGCCCAAAATGTTAGCTGGAGATAGGCACCAGCACCTCCTGACCTCACTAAGGGACAAGGGTGTTAGAAAATGGATGGATGGATATTCCCATATCACTCTGGTTTGATTTTCATGACTTTTTTTCTCGTATCGTTACGACTTTTGTCTCGTATAAATTTAGACGTTATTCTCACTTTATTCTGGTAATATGCAAATAAATTTTTGTGCTACTCCGCCTTTTTTTCATATTGCGACCATATTCTCGTAATATTCTGAATTTGTGTTATTGCAACTTTGTTTTTACATTACTCTGACTTGCTGCCGTATGTCTTTATTCTTGCAATATTGTGACTTTGTTCTCATAATATTATGTGACTTTTTCTCATAATTAACTTTTTTTCTGTGTCTGGCCCTAACACTCCGTCCTACATTCAAGTGTACAATTTGCCTCTCTTGCCTGTAAATATTTGACTCCCCATTTTAATGGGCATTTTGTAAAAACATGACCTTGACTTTTTAAATCTTAGTCATTTACACTAAAATTGTACTTTGTATTCCATGTTTGTGTTTATCATCTGCTGACGGTTGCAGCAGAGCCGTGCCTAAAACAGACTGTGTGCTACTTTTTACATATTTTATTGGGAAGAGCATGCACTTGCATGGCTGCATGTGTGTGTCGCATGCATGCAGGAAAAAGGTTTGAAATTGAAAGTTGTCTTTCATAATCGTCCCTGCCTCTTCAACCTTGTGAAAAGTATTCACACCTCTTGAACCTTCCCACAATCCAAGCAGGAGCTGCAGTTGGCTTGTATGCAATAGACAACACTAGAGAGGAGGAACACGGTGATGGCAGCATAGTGCTGCGGTGAGTCTCACCATTTGGTCTATTCAAGGAGTCGGCCACCTTTACAAACCAAAGAACCATTTTTGCCCCCAGTCCAACTGAATGAAACTCGTTTATACTATAGCCACAAATGTTGTGGAATTAATTATTTACACAAAAAAGTTTACCACTCAATGATGAGGAAAAATTAAATATTACTGTTACTTCACTCATTCTGTCTGCAAAAAAAGCCCCTAAAGTTCTCTATTTGCATTTGTTTTATGTGTTTTTATAATTTAATATATAAATTATTTTTTTTTAAGTGGTGTTTTTTTTGTTTGTGTTTTTTTCCACTTTTTCAGCCAAATTGTTGAGAGAAATTGTGGAAGGTTCAAAAAGCCACAGGTTGCAGACCCTCTGCTCTATGGAATAACATCCTGTTAAACTCAGTCTTTTCTGATTTTTAATGTGGAAAAAAATGTGGAAAATGTTCAAGGTGTGTAAATACTTTTGTAGTGCTTTTAATTTAGTGCTGTATATTTCTCTGTTTCTTGCGGGTATGTAATAGCTAATTATCTTTAATCAGAGTTGATGACAAATTTGAGTTAATCATCTGCACTTAAGTGGAGACAGCAGTAATGTTTCATCATCTGCAGCTGCAGACCGTCTCTATTAGTGCTGCTTAGATCAAAGCAGAAAAACGCAGAAAAACACAGAAAAAGACGCACTGTTGTAGAGTCCAAGTAATCAATTTCAGGATAAAAAAGAAAAACGCGTTTGCCTCTCTTGCATTTATTATGTTGCTTTAGGGCTGGGCAGTAAGTTGATTTTATCAATTTGATTGAATTTTCTGGTTTTGAAGATGTAATTTTTGGAAAATCATTTTTTCACCCTGGGCTTCCATAGTTCAGAGTGATGATTTTGACAAACATGTTTTATAACTTCTGTTTGTTTCGACATTGAATTAAATAACAAAAGCCAGTTGTTTTTTATTTTATTTTTTTTTTTTAGATATTTTCAAGATATCTTCTGTCATTTCTTTCTTTTTATACGTATGTGATAAAAAAAAAAACAACAAAGGAGAAAAAATAAAAATTGGAAATCGAGTTGAGTTTTGGATAAAAAAATAAAATCATGTTTTATTTTTTAATCATATCACCCAGCCCTACGTTGATTAACAAGATCATTTGCAAAGCAGTTAAGAATCTTTTATTTCCCAATATTTTCCGGACACTCCTAAGTTCTGAGACATCTTGCTTTCAGGGTCGGGTCGATTTGGGAAACATTGAAAGAAATGTCACCTTTTTAAAATATCTAGCACTTTTCATTTATGCTTAAGTCAAAATGTGGTTTCTTGTTTCCATTAGCTGGATTAGAAAAGATGCTCATTCGTTGCTATTAGAGGAAATAAATATCCAGCTCTTTTGAGATCGCCTTATAATAACTGCCTGTCATATAGGAGCTTACTTGTGCATAAAACAGAGGAGAGGTGGCTTCTTTGTAGGAAGTCCTGCACAGGAATGCAGTACTGTGTGGAGATCATTGAAGCGGTCTTAGGTGTTGCCTGCTGTGGTGCCTTTCCGTATCCAGGAGCCAGGTCCAGGAATGTGGGGACCTGCTGTCCCGCCGTTCCAGTCTGCGGACAAAAGACAGTCGGGATGGCGTTACTAGTGCCGCCATTCACTTGTTACACACTTAACACGAGTCTATTGACTCAAACTCTTGTGTTGTTCCGATTCTCCAGATATCTTTCTTGCTGCTGAGAATTCTCCAAAATTCAGAAAGTGACTGTGTGAACAGCTGTAACACCAATAAAGATGTCTATTATTCTAGCAATGTGTGGGCCTTTTCTTTTTTTTCCTCCCCTCCTTTTGGGTTTCCATCATTGAATTATGAGTGCTGTGTTTCATCAGGGCTGTCAGCTTGAAGGTTGACAACTTTTCTTCCTCCTCTTCGAGTTTCTATTTATACGCTCAGGAGTGATTCCCATCAAAAATGGTTAGAAGCTGTCAGAATACACATCGACCATGAGGACGTATTCGTCCCTTTGTAAGTGGCCAACAGTCCCGTTCAGAGGAGATTATCCTGCATATTGGGCCAGACTTTGGAAAGTTTTATTTAAAAAAGTTACATTTCTTAGATATTTGTTAAAGTTCTGTTGTGACAGTATAAGACAGATAATCTGTGGGATGAAAGAACTCCTGATTCTCCTAGTACCAACTACAGAAATACACCACTCAGTCAGAAACGGCCAATCAGAGCCGGGAGGAGGTCCTTAGCGCTGTCAGTCACTCTCATGCTCAACCCATCCCACTTGCTCTTTCCTGAACTACAGCTGATTCACCACAGCATAGCCTGCCATGAATGCTAATGCTAGTTAGCATAGCCAACAATGACTGCGAGTAAATGGTTTTTCTTTAATGGTAAATTGTTTTTACACCACTAGTACACCAAGCAGCAAACGCAGGAGGATGATTGATAGCATTAAGACCCTCCTCCTGCTCTGATTGGTTCTTTTTGACCAGAAGCTGTGAATTAGTAATGGTAGAAATAGTAGCTTGATTTTTTAAAATCAGTTTATCTCATACCATATTGTCACAACATGGTGACAGTTTTAAATAGGGGAAAAACATTTTTGTAAAAATTACACACTGCAGCTTTAAAAGGGAAATATCCCAGGGCCACAATTTTAAGGGGGCACCAAAGATGTTTTTTCTTCTTTTTTAAAATGAATACATGTTTTGCATCACTTTTGATATAAATCTCAAAGGTCCATATCAGATGAACTGTATTAATATTTATGGGACTACTTAAGTATGAAGTTATAGTAATTATTTGAAGGACAACATGGAGCCACTTCTTAGCAGATGTAATAAATATACCATACATTAATTCATACCCACTTATCTGCAGAACTATTGTTCTATTGGAATTTGTATTAGAAGGAGAATCTTTCTGTCGTGGAAAAGACACCAAATCTCTTGGTGGATGTGGGGCCCTGAGCCCAGGGCCCCACATCCTTGGAAATCCGGCCCTGACTATAATGCAAATTTTATGATAAATGTATGTCCACATTTAAAAATCCAGATTTAGGCTCGGGTAGTCATACTGTTGGCCTAATGTAACGGTGCCGGACCACGCGTTAGGTTCTGGGGGAAATTTAAATGAGACAACCGGAACCCTGGCATCTCCAGCCCCTCTCCTTCCTTGTGGATCCGGTCAGGCGGGAGAGAGAGAAGCCCCTCCCCGCAGATCATCATCGCACCAGTCGATGGTCCTTTTAACTGTATTGTTGGGGGAAGAAGCGACGCCCCGCTCTGAGGATCAAACAGCCCCCCCTCCCCTGTGATCGGCACGACCCCCAGTTCTGTTTTCATGGAAATCAGACCCAGCCTCCGGACCGCACTTTCTGCAGACATGCGAAGTTGAAGGCGCATTCCCAGCCGGGACAACTGAACTCGCGATGTTGGCGTGTCGGAGAAGCTGATTCTTTCATCCTGTTCCCCTCCTCCTTTGCCCCCAGTAATCTATTTTCCTCCTGATTTCGTCTTGTTCGCTCCCGTTACTTTTTGACTTCACTCCAACATGCTGCACCTGACGAGCCGCTTTGTTTTCTGCGCGCTCCTCGCCTCCGTTTACGCGTCGTGCCCTCCGCGCTGCGAGTGCTCGGAAGCGGCGCAAACCGTCAAGTGCGTCTCCAAAGACCTGAGGAGTATCCCGACCGGGATCCCGGGATACACCAGGAATCTGTTTATAACTGGGAATCAGATCAGCCGAATCGGTCCGGAGTCTTTCAGAGGTCTGGATAATGTGACCAACCTCTCCCTGAGCAACAACAGGTAAGATACTGCTATAAAAACCACCGATCCAATGCAAATGGCTGAACGTTCTTACATACATAACTTTTAAGTTGGCATTATGAGTTGAATTAGTCTGTGTTGTCATACATTTGAGATTAGAAAAGGCTGTGGGCCATTTAGTCTAATCTGTCTATATGACTGGATTGTATCACATAAATCTGGATTGTGTATTTCTGCATAACTGAACATGTAATTGGCTTTTAAAGTGCCTCAAGATAACATTTGCTGTCAATTAGAACAATATGCAAACATTTTATTGAACTGAGCAAGTAATCCAAGGTAGTGGATTATCATTTTTCTCTGTGGCATTAGAACACTCGACTCTTCATAAGATGAAGAGTCAAGAGTGTTGAATCCATGACTCAGGGTACTTCTTTGTGTAAAGACATACTTTCATCCAGACTTCCTCTGGAACTGTGCTTTGAAGTTTGACCTGTACGTCATGCTTTTCTTCCGACCCAGAATTTTAGAGATGGAATTCCACACCTTCTCCGGACTTCTCCGCCTTCGCTCTCTGGATCTGAGCAACAACCAGCTGACCATCATTCACCCCGAAGCCTTCAGCAACATCAGCCAGTCGCTGCGAGAGCTCAACCTCAGCCGAGCCCTCTACAACTACTCGTCGGTGATGGACCTGGCTGCCTCCCTCCAGAGGATCTCCATGGCGAACCTACAGGTCCTGGACTTGTCTGACAACAGCCTCATCTACCTGCCCTCGCACACCTTCTCCCGCATGTACAGCCTGCGCCGGCTCCAGCTCTCCAACAACTCTCTGGTGGCCATCCGCAGCCTCGCCCTCTCAGGTCTGGAGAGCCTGGAGGAGCTTGACCTCACACTCAATGCCCTCAAGACCTTCACCGACGAAGGCTTGCAAGAGTTGGACTCCCTTCCCCGAGCGTCTCTGCTTCTGGGGAAGAACCCGTTCACATGCACCTGTGGCATTGAACCCTTTGCGCAATGGCTCAACAGATCCCAGGATCGCGTCAGGGATGCTGAGGGCCTCCTGTGCGCCTTCCCTCCCAGCATGAGGAACACATCCATTCTCACAGTGGGTATGCTGACTCTGGAATGCCAGCAGAGAGACGTGGGGGCAGATCTCGCTTTGCAGACCTCTTATGTCTTCTTGGGAATCGTTCTGGGCTTCATAGGCCTCATTTTCCTCTTAGTACTTTACCTCAACCGCAAGGGAATCAAGAAGCGTGTATATGACATGCGGGACGCCTGCAGGGAGGTCTGGGAGGGCTACCACTACCGCTTCGAGATAGACTCCGACCCCAGGTTATCACAAGTCTCCACAAGCGCTGACGCATGAGAGGACGATCGCTGCGCTGCATCCGCAAGAAACTCTTTCTCCTAATTCGTTTATCAGTTGCAGAATGTAAAAAAAAAAAAAAAAAAATTATGTACAGACGTGCCTGTAAATATATCTTAAAACAACACTTTGATTGAAGCATGCACTCAGTCAAATGGAGATGTTTGACACTTTCAAGAAGCAAAAGTAAGTGCCTGAAGTGAGCTCAGTATTGTTTTTTTAAATTTGTGAATCAAACAGATCTCATGGAAAAGGAAGGGAAGTGGGAGGCGGGAGTAACAGAACTGCAATAAAATTCAGACACTATGAAAACAAACCTTTGGGAATTTAAAGCACAATCACTCATTCATCTTTGATCCCTTTGAAGCCCTTTGGTCCCTCCGGCCTCTTGCCCCAGGGTGCCAGAGAGGAATTAAGCCACCCAAAGCTTTTTCTCCCCCCACCCCCCAAAGCTCCTCTTAAAATCACCACTTTGCCCGTCTTTGGCTGTTGGATTAGAAGTGGAGAAGACAATTCAGCACAGGCCAGCGGAAATCTCCCTGCCCCTTCCCTCCCTCCCTCTTTCTCTTTTTCGTGAAACTTTGCTTTGTTTCAACTCCTTGAGTTTTATTGTCAAAATGATGAGAACCAGCCCCGAGCTGAAGCCGCTGAAAGTAACCCCCCCCACTCCTCTTTCTTCCCCTCCTCCTTAAAGACAACAGCCCTCGCTCTGGAGGCGCTTTGAAGGAAAAAAAGAAGAAGAAGAAAAAAAGGTCTGGCTCTCCACGTTTTTCTGTTTAAGGGGCTTTTCCTCCCTGCAATGATAAGATACAGATGATTCTGAAACACCAGCCACATTGTTTCATTCACGAGGTCTTTTCAAGCGGCTTGGTGAAGACGGAGGTATATGTGCTTTAAAGGGTTAGTTTAGATTTCCTAAAAAGCGAGGTTCTATGAAGTTGTTGTCAGTGACAGCGTTCTTACCTATCATAGCAAAGATGCCATATTGCAGCCAGTTTGGAGAGAAGAAACAAAATCGCCAGAGCGGCGGAACGCTAACAGCTGGTCAAATGGATCAACAAAGTCAGGGCTTCACAAGCTTCAATGTGGAACCATAGAGTATTACGGGGGGTTTTCTTCTTTTTGAAGCTGTGTTACAAGCAGAGAGCATCTTAACAACAGTAAGCAGCACTCAGAAGGCTTTTCTGTCTGGACAATCAAGAAAAAATGATCATAATATGGTAACGCTAACAGGTAAAAAAAAAAAAAAATCCCATATTGTATTACTTGAATGCTATTTATTCAAGTAATGGATTATATCATTTGTGTATGATATCACATTCAAGTTGGAGCTCTGGAAAACCTGTTTATCACTTCTCTTCAGAAAAAAACATGTAGATAAAATTAAAATATTACTTTAAACCTGCAGTATGCACATTTAAAAATATATATGTTTTTTATATATTTGCTAAAACTGTAACCATGTTGTGTTTGTGTAATAATACGAGAGATAATCTGAGAAAAGATCGATGTGACCTCTATTGCAATATGAAGAAATTTTCTTTTCTCAGTCAAAAACAACCAATCAGAACCAGCCTTAGCGCTGTCAATCAGCCCCACGTACTTGCTGCTCAATGTGCTAATGGCGGAGAAACAACTCACCGCAACATGAAGTGGCCATGCTAACTAGCCTTAGCATTCTCTACAGGTTCTGTTAACAGGAAGAAGCTGCATGGTAGCAGAGAGAAAGGAAGGGAGGGGAATCAGAGAATGAGCAGCGCCACACCAAGGGTGATTGACAGCGCTAAGTCCCGCCTCCTGGCTCTGATTGATTGTTTCTAGTTAGCAGTTGGAGAAGGCGGAGAAGCTTGATTTTTCACAGATTATCTGTCTCATAGCATACTGTCACAACATGGTGACAGTTTTAACAAATATCTCACAAAATGAACAATATCCTACCACATACTGCATCTAAGGAGTCTTTTTACTGCGATAATAATTACTTGTATTTACGTCACTGGCTGCTTCAACTGTGACAACATCTCTGAATCTTTATTATGGGCTAACACAGCTTTGTGTTCTACAGATTCCTGGCTAGCTGTTAGCCCATATTAGTCTCCTGTGACTTTTATTCCCTTTTCTACTTGCTGCAATATGACATTTTTTCTGCTACATGTAACTACAGGAACTACCAGTAAAAAGCACATTTTAAAAATCAGAACCCAAGGAATTTTCTCTGCTACCATTGCCTTTTACCACTGGAGCAATGTTAACTGTGTATATCCTATTTGTACTTGGTGATCAGATTTTTCCAGTTTCCAGTGGGAAATCTATGGAGAACCCAACCTAAAGTCGGAATTCCAACGAAAAAAGTCCAAGTTTAGTACTAAGGATGGTTGCTGAGTAAGAAAAAAACAGTCCTAAATGTGGCAGATATGAACTTTTTATGAAAACCTCTGGTGTTAGGAACTTCATTAAACCAGTGGGGCTCATAGCTTTGTACATTATTTATTTGTAAACATGCTATTTTAAGAGCTTGAATGGACATTATTGTGTTATCTTGTGTTTGTTAAAGTGCCATGACATTGTGTCCTGTATTGCCATGTATGTTAGCACATTAAAAAACATTGTTAGGCAGATTTAAGCATCAGAACATGAAGTGGATTTTGTGAAAATTCAAAGGATGTCATATGTTTGAAGTATGGCTGCACCCCTGGCCATGAATAGTGGATGAGAACTGGGATGAAGGGTGTGGATTTTACAGTGGTCAATTGTGGTCAGATAATTGGTCATGCTTTCAGTTTCACTTTCACTTGCAGTCATCCCAAAAAGAAGGAATCTTTATCAGCACAAAGTTTGTATAATGTAGCATAAAGATTAAAGAATGTATTTGTTTGGTCCTTTCAGACATATGTTAGCATTTGTGTTAATGCTAAATCGGTGTGTATTATTGTAGGATTCATGGTGCAGATTGTAAGATGTCAAAAAATCCGATGCTAGCCAGTTCAGCCGTCAATTAAACTGGAACTGCATTTCCATTACAAATGTGCGCAAAAAAATTGTCGATATTCCGCTGATGTTGAAAAAACACAATTTAGCCATGTTTCATGTTTCCTTCAAATAAGAAACAGTTAAAATCACAGGTGAAAATGTTTGTACTCGCAATAAGACATTAAAAAAATCAGCATGCTCCCCCAACTACTACTGCGCCTGGGGCAACCTCTGCTTGTTGATCACGTGACTATCGTGATGTGAAAAAAGTGTTTCTGTTGCAGTTTTGCGAAATAAAACAATTTCGCTCATCGTAGCAAAGTTTTGCCATGTTTCAATTGAGCAAATTTATTTTAGAAATGTCAAACTGCACAGTTATATAATCAGTGGACATGCTGATTGTGTAAATTACATAGCTGTTGCGTAAGTTTGTTTACCTGAGGCAGTATACCTTCCTTCAGAAATACGAAGAAAGTGTGCAATATTAATATGGGAGGATCACAATTAGCACCACAGCCATTAGCAGTTCCTACTGATTTGGACTTCCAATTGGAGCAGCTGCACTTTGACTTCCGAAACAAATCAGACGCAGCCTAAGCAACCTGTGTGATTATTTTTACCCAACTCCTTTAGCCACACTGAAACCTAAACGTCCCAAATGGGATGCACATGTTCAAACTGAAGCAGAGAATGAATTCCAGACGGTGTCATGTGTGTCATCCTTGTTTTTCCAAATGACAAAAGCAATTCTTTGTGGCCTTTTGATGCTCCCAACTCAGACCAGAAGAAGAAATGGCGAGCTGCCATTCCTCAATGTGTTTATTGTCCAAATTGCTAGCTATCAAGGTATTTAGAATAGACAGAGACAGAAAGAGAAAGAAAGAGAGAAAGAGAGAGAGAGAGAGAGAGAGAGAGAGAGGAGGCCTGAAATTAAGTAAAACAGCCTCCCTTTGTTCGAAGCCAGAACAGCATCTTCATCCTATCAATATGTCCAAACCTCTCCGGCGGCGATCCCAAACTGTTTACGCCACGGAGCCTTTTTAGTGGCTGTGGAATGACAAAAAAGAAACACGTGGAGCTCTTGATGTCTGTGCATACTCATTTAGCCCAAATGTAATCTTGTGTGTTTAGAAACCCAACACAAATGAATGTAATCTTAATGCTCGGGACCGAGGTCGGGGTATCATTTCCCCCGAGCCGCAGCGCCACATTAAGCCGGACATTTAGTCACCGAAGGAGAAAACAATTGAGCTCCGCGGGCCGACACAAAGGGCCAGCTCGGATGGCGAGACGGTTCAAAGAAGCTTTGTTTTCCAGCGCAAAAACAAAAAAAAAGAAGAGAAGAAAAGGATGCCTTATGATACTCATCGTCTCCGAATCCGCAGTGCAACAGGATTCATTCATGATGACAGAGTTAAGCGCTCTGATCCGGCTATTGTTAAACTCGCATCATTCTTAATAATTGCATTTGGAAGGAAAATCCCAAGAGTAGCTTTCATTGGCCTGTTCCACGACAAGTCACACCCACGACGTTAAGCCGACTGCGGGTCATTGGTGTCAATTTGCGGAGCAGAAAGACGAAAAATGTTCCCTGCATGTCATTACTTCCCTTTTTTACTCATTAAAGTGTGTATTAAAACCATGCCTTTTCTTGTGTTTTTATGAGTGGGGCTGCTGGAGGGGGGATATATGGGCTGTTTGCTATAGGCTGCCTCTGTGAGGAAACAATGAAATACAAGCAGACACTCCATTACTCCCTGTGCAAAAAATATGCTTGTTAAAAGCAAAAGCAATTCCTTGAACAACCCTCCACCATTAGGCTGCTTGTTGCTCATTGTTTGAGTGAAAGATTTTGTCTTTATCTCGGCTTTTTCTCTCTCTTTCGCTGCGAGCCATTTGTTCGGCCGAGGGTTCGTCCCAGGAAGCAGTTTTAAAAACTCCTAACAGCTTGATGTCGCTGTGTTTGTGTGCAACATGTGGTTTTGTGCAAAACACACACACACAGAGAACGTGTGTCTTTTCCCAGCTTCGCTCTGCAGCACAGCAGGCTTTTGATTTTATGTGCCTCCCCGTCTCTGGGAACATCTTGGCGCCATTACACGGGTTTAATGGCTAAGATAGGAAATATGACTTAAAAGTCAGCGCCACATCTGCGAGGAATTGTACATGTTAAAAGGAGACCGCAACAGTCAGCGGCATGACGACAGAGACAAAGTGGCATAAACCCCCCTCCCCTCCGCCTGCCTCCCCCACCGCTGACAGTTTATGACAAATACAGCTGTCTCTGCCTCCAGCTAACGACTCATGTCATCATTCACATCTGCTATTGCTTCCTTTAATTTAGTGATAAAACTCAAACTGTACTCACTGCAAACCCTTCAATCTTAGCTTGCCTTATTTACATAGTAATCCTAGAGGTAATGTGTGTGCCATTCTTTATCCTTGATTGTTTTTCCCCCCACACATTTTGTCAAACATAAACCTGGATAAACATCAGAAAATTAAGTGAATTTTGTGAGAATTCAAGGGATGTCATGTCTTTGATGTCAGTGTTTTGCTATGGATGCACCTCTAGCCTTGAATAGTGGATGTGTGTTGGGATCAAAGGTGTGGATTTTACATGCTGTTAGTTTCACTTTCAGATACCTGGCAACCCAAAAAGGTGGGATCTTCACATAAAACTCCATGTATTTTATAGGGATTCTAATTGGCAGACATACAAGGTAGTGCCCAATTGTGAACCGGAAAGAAAATAATAAATTATTTTCAACAGAATTCAAAAAATAAACATATAGAGGGCATATAAATATTCTCTCCCCTGAAGCAGTATCAGTATGAAACCGGCAAGGAAACACAAGCACAACATTGGGTTGAGCGAGGAAGCAATGGGTGCAGACGAAAGGAACTGGCAAGGAGTGAACGAGAATGAAGTGCTTAAATACTGGGCAGGTTGAATGCTGAACGAGAGACCTGAGCTGATGAACTAATGGGTAGCAGGTGTGAGTGGGGGGAGCATGAAGCAGACTGAGGAGAGGTAGAGAGAAGAAAAATCCTACTTGGTTTTCAAATGCTGTTACAGACATACGTTTGCTAAATGTGGTGTCCAGGTGCATATTTTTGTAGAATCACTTTTCTAAGTAATTGTTGTTTCAGGGTGAAGTGAAAGAATGATACAAACAATTTTATCAAAATCTACACATTCTTTGAGCTAAACCATTCCATTTTAGCTCAGGCTACATGTTCAGGCTACTTTCTGCCACCACCTCTCATCTGACCAGAACACTTTCGTCTTTGTCCCCTACATGTCCTGTAACAAACTGCAAACAGGAGAGAATTCTTGTATTTACTTTTGTTTCCCTTTTACTAATGGATTTCTTCTTGCCAGCCTTTGAAAATGTCCAGATTTGTGGAGTGCACCACCCTTTTAGTTGCTATATCGACAGATTGCAGCTCCACCAGACTTACCAAGGGTCACTTGGCTGCTTCTCTGATTAATGCTGTCCTTGCTCTGCCTGTCAGTTTAGGTGGATTTGTTATTGCTTTACAACCTAACCCTGTAATAAATGTCCAGCCCCGAACTGTCCACTGTGCTCCTTGGTCTTCGTGATACTGTTTAAAGACAACTGGTGTCCCATTGTCAACAAATTGGTTCAACTGATTGGTCTGAAGACAACAGGTTTTAATTAACAGTACCAACATAAAGAGGAACAAATGCAAACACACATATGTGCCACACCACCATATTTAGCTTTTGATTTTGAATAATTTTGGAAAGCATTTACCATTTTTTCTTCCACTTCATCCCTTTGTGTTCTCAGAGAAATCCATCGAGTTATGGCTGTAATGTCCAGAAAAAGGTGTGAGTACTTTTGCGAAGCACTG
>NW_006800287.1:623103-638882 GCF_000485575.1 Poecilia formosa | reverse complement strand
TGCACTTTCCAGTCAATATCAGGTTATTACGGTAATTTCACTCCCGCCATAGCAGGAAGTGAAATTAATCTAAGGGACGCTCTTTTAATAGATGGTAAATTGCGAAAATAACTTGCTAGATATTGAATGTTCCAGTTGTTATGGATAAATTAGCAAATATATTTACTCACAGTACATTTAAAGAACTTTGTACGATTAAAATAAGCAGAAATATCCAGGTGGAGATTTGAAACTTAGGACTCAAGTGGTTAACTTGACTAATAAAATTATATTTAAGCACACAACTGTTTTCTTAAAGGCTCTATTTATATCTCTTTCTAAGATAATGAGCCTGCCATAACTTTGTATGTGGCCCTCTAGACTAGTTAGCATATCATCAATGATAGCAGATAAACAGTTTTTCTGCAACAGGAAATTGTTTCTCCACCTTTAGCACATTGAGCAGCATACCGGAGGATGATTGACAGCGCTAAGATCCTCCTCTTTGCTCTAATTGGTCATTTTTGACCAGAAGTTGCATTTTTTTCAGATCACAACAGTGACACAGGGAGGAGCTCATTTTCCTCCACAGATTACCTGTCTCATATCTTACTATCACAACATGGTGGCAGTTTTAATGAATATTGAAAACTAAAAAAAGTTTCATACTGCAGCTTTAACCTGCAGTTCTTCTCCTCACTCACAGTTATGCCTGAATTCACAGGTTGACAAAGACGGGAGGATTTATCTCTTCATATTTGACTTCCTCAAGGACATGCTGATAAAATTCATGCATTGTATTCTTTGCAGCTGGTGATCCTCAAACAAAGGAATAATTTTCTATGTCTGCAGCTTATCTCAAGGGTGTTAGATAAAATCCAGGCCAGACAGGCAACTCTTCCATCATCCTTTCCGACTGTTTGTCTCTGCCACCGTCAGAGCCATTAAGCTTGACTTTTGGCTGCCATTGTTCTTAAACTATCACCTGAGGAATCAAACGGGGAGGAGTGGCGGAAAACAACTCCAACCGTAATCAGCCTGATTGTGTATCGGCACGAGAGGTATTATACTTTAATTCAAAATGACCTCCTACAGGCTTGAAGCTCCCCCTAAGTGAGTTATCTTTCACCTCAGGGTGGAGTAATTGAATGGAGAAGAGTCGATGGGGTTATCCATAAAAGCAATCATCAGACAGCGATGGCAATTTAAGGCATCTCAGCAGCTGAGGGTTTCCTGCTGCATCAGCTTCTGTGTGAAAATTGAGATGGTGACACAAGCTGGAGAAGAAACTCCAATATAATTTGTCATATATTGATCACTTTTCTCTGGAGGTCAGAGCAGGTTGTAGTATGTTCTTCCGATTAAGCAATAACAAACTGAAACAGTGACAGGCTCAGTAAAGGGCAAATTGATCTTTATTATGCTACAAACACAAATAAATGCAAAGTACTTTATCATGATTTTACATGATACATCAACACATTGTAGTGCTTAAAGCTGCAGCATGTAAGTTGTTTTTTTTAATCTGTTTTTTACATATTTGTTAAAACTGTTGCATGTTGTGACAGTAAAATATGAGACAGATAATCTGTGAAAAGATTATCTGTCTTTTCTATGGCCTTCGGTGTATTTCTGAAGAAATTTCTGAAGAAATACACCGCTCCTGAGCAAAAACAACCAATCAGAGCCAAGTGGAGGGTCTTAGTGCTGTCAATCAACAACATGTACTAGCTGCTAAATATGCTAACGGTGGAAAAACGACGACGGTTAAGAGAAAACCGTTTATCCACCGTCATTAGTAGCTATGCTATCTAGCCTGAGCATTCACAGCAGGCTCTGCTAGCTGTAGCGTAGCATAAAGAGGGTGATTGGCAGCACTGAGATCCACCTCCGGGCTCTGATTGGTTGTTTCTAGTTAGTTCTGGGAGACAGGGAGAAACCAGAAGAGCTCAATTTTACACCAATTATCAGTCTTATGCTATACAGTTTTAATAAATATGTGAAAAATATATTTTTTAATAAAACGTATAAATTGCAGTAGAACAAAAATTGTCATTTTCAAAACATTTTACAAATGAAAGTCAGAAAAAAATTGACTCCTTCATATATTTTTACCCCCCTTTTTGAGTCCTTGTCTACATAGCTGGGTTTTTATAACTCGAATATCTCCATCACATCGTTTAAATAAAAATAATTGTCATACACACAGGCTCGGTTTCAGAACTCAAAAACAATTCTGGACCGATACGAACCTCAAAAATCAGCTCCTGAGCGTTGTTTTAAACATGCCAAACCGTAGGGGGCAGTGTAGGGCAAACTTAAAACCTATTAGCCAATCAGATTGCTTCAAAACAACCACGGCTTCCTGTTTGGAATTAAACATGGCGCCAGGAAGTGTGGTTAAACTACTTTTAAATGGCGCATTACAATATAAAGTTATTAAAACACAAGATATTGTCGATTAGGAATCATGTCAAAAACTGAATGTTGATATATTTGCATATTATTTGCCACAGACCCTAAAAGTCATGAAGACACGCAAATACGACGTTTTCTCACCGGACCCTTTGGTCGGATATTTGATAAATAATCGTTTCCAGTTATTAAACTGAGTTTTGTGTGGATTAAAAGCAAAATCACATAAAAATATATTCTTTTTTTTTCAAAGTCCATCCTGTAAGGGTTGGCGTGACAAATCAGATCAGAGGACTGATTTAAACAGAAGAGACAGATTATTAAGAACGCTGAGTCGTCAGATTACTCCTGAGACTTTTTCAGCTTCTCAAACTCACATCATGACATGTTTTCTATGTCATCACAGCCTTGAGCCTTTTCTGTCGACACCTATAAGAGATGCTGAGCGATGTTTCATGATCTCCATCAGCAGCGGTCATCCCACTGTGAGCAGTTTGTTGTCTTACAGAGGGCGGAAGGATACAGAAGTTAAAATCCACTTCACTGGAATACACAATATTTGGGACTTTAGATTTGGCGCCATCTGCTGGGTGAAAAGCTTAATATGAAGTTTAAGGCATATTCAGTGTAGCGCCCGAAAATAAATTAGGTAATTTAATGCAAGGACTGTTTTCAGTTTAGAAATAGATTAAATAATATAAAATTTTTTACAACATCTAACAGGTTTTTCTTCCGGGATTGGTTTCAGGAATAGTAAATAGGACTAAATACAAATTGACTGCCAGTTTTTATTGAACCATCATCTACTACTTTGTTGGTTTATTACATAAAATCATAATGAGCTAATTTGAATTTTGTGGTTATAAAATCAAAGTACTGTGGACTTTAAAATGTCTTGAGTACAATCGAAGGTCAGGATCATGTGCAAAAAATGGGCAAAAGCCAACATTTCGGATTGTATTGCAGATCATTTCTGCACAACTAAATCTGTGAAACCCTGGTTGTTCCAGAATGAACTAAAGTCTAATTTTGAAGCTTTGCAGTGGTGTTATTTAGTTCAAGAGTTTAAAGATCAACCTGATTTGCCTGCAGTTCAAATCTGTCAGTTGTTTATTTTTTTAAATAGAAAATGCATTTCAGTCAAAGTCAATAAATGTCCACTCAAAAGAGCTTAGGTCAACTGTGGTTTCGCAAAGCTAGACTTATAATAGTGTTTTATTCATGTAAATGATAGATTTTGGATTATTCAGATTTTGGATTATTTTTATTTTTTAGTGGACAAAATGCTCAACTCTACATTTGCAACACTGTACAACAAAAGTGCAGCAGGTTCAAAATGCAACAACAAAATCCTTAGAAATGTGAATATTATTAAAATCTCAGACTTTTAATCATTTAAGTTTTTACAAATTTAAGAAACATTATTTTGTTTATTTCTAATATGAACTCTCCTCAAAAGTTGATATTTTTTTTGGCTAGTCTCATTTCCATTCGGGCCATCTCCCCTTCACCTCGTCTTGACCCGATCTTCTGTCTGGACTCTGTCCTCCAATCTTCTGTCTTCAGTTTGACCTCAAGCCGACTGTGGATGATCTACAGGCTGACAAACTGCTTTGGATGACGCCTTTGACTTCAGGACTTCTGCAGCAATGGCAAATTGTCATCAACTTGGCCAAGACTACATCATCGCTGTGTCCTTCAAGCTCACCATCCTTCCCCGTAATGGCTGCCACTTCCTTTAATTTAATTGAAGACTGTATCAGTCTGTATAACTAGTTCCTCTCACTGGATTGCATCCTTTTGAAACAAACCAAAATATCCAAACTATTCTGAAAGCTTTTTAAACTACTTCGATAACCTAGTAAAGAGTTAGAGCATTTTAGTTGCTAAATTGCCTCCTTTTTAAATTTATGCCTGTTTAAATTAAACATAATTAGTAGATAAAGCAATCTGAACAAGGAACTGTTGAGTGCACGGTGCTTTCATTCAGATTTCACTGCAGTGATCCAATTCCGATTTTTTTGTCAAATCGGATTTTCTTTGGAGTGATCATTCACACTTCCAAATATATAGGTGAGCTGTATGTGATCTCCAGTGTGAACTGCAAACGACCTGAAAGTGTCCCGCACGCGCAGTAGAGGGCGCAATGACGTCACACATCGAGAGCGTCCTGTGTTTTGCCAACCGCCATAAAAAAGGAAGAGGTAGTGCTCATTGTTTGCGGAAGTAAACATGGATGCTAACGGTGGAGCTTAGCTTATGATTTTGAAGTTGTCTGACCGCAGCCAGGATATTAACAACTTAATCCTCATTATCGTCCTACATGTTTGTTGTTTACTCTCCCCCTTGCGCTTATCAGGACGCAGAATAGTGACATTTGTCGAGTATCAGTGACGTTCAGGTCGGATCAATGCGACCTGACGGTTCGGTCACATTTGAATCAGATACCCAAGTGGCATTCGGAAAAAAAATCCCACCTGTGTTGTTCAGTCATGAAAAGATCAGATACAGGTCGCATTAAGGCAAAAAATAAAAACATAAAAAACCGGAATTGGGTCAACACCAACTGACCCAGCACCAAGTGAATTGAAAAGCATCTTTTTCGCACTTAAGTCATGCTTGGGTTTGGTTAACTGCCGTCAGAAAGGCCAAACTTGAGAGATGATTACACAACGAGAGGGAACCTACCTATCTAAACAGCAATCTAAATGTTTTGTTTTTTTGTTTGTTTTTACTTAAATCAACTTAAGTAAAAACAAGTATGGAGGTGAGCTGATGAATTTAAATTATTTTAAGGTTTTTGAAAGTGCAAGTGTTGTGTAAAAGAAACAAACCTAAACAGCCCTGGTGTTTCCACTGAGCAGAAATGTTCTTTCTTTAATTTTTTTTAACGTAAATTTGAAACATGTATACTTGCTTTGTGTCCCCAATACTCAGAGAAATCTTTCAATAAAAATGTTTTAGTAGAAGTGTACATTTCAAATGAGTAAGCAGAAGAAAAAGTAACAAATAATCAAATCCTGAATTTTTAACTGTAGTTTAACTTAAATACTAGTAATTAAGTTTAGTAAAAAAATACTAGTAATTAAACATAGTATCTATTTAATTTGTTAACTTTTGCAAAGATTGCGCAAGGATTTGAAAAATCAGCTTTTATAATGTGCTATTATTAAGGAGGCTCTTAAATTAAGTGATTTAGTTCTTGTTTCAGCTCTTCTTTAAATCACGATGAAATTAAAGAATTTCACAAATATTTGAACCATTTTGCAGGTCTGTTCATCTCAGTTACAAAGCACACAGAAGAAACAACGTCTGATAATGAATGGCTTTATCTTCCTGTTACAATGTCGCATTTACACATTGTATTAACGCCCTAGATTAAACGTAACGACAGCAAGCAACACAATACGAAAAGGGTAGCACATCATTGGAACAGAGTGAAAACAACATATTTTATTTAGCGTGTCACTAAAACACTGCTGCACTGGACTCGATATGCTACCCTGAAAGTTTCGGGTGTCAAGTTTTTCTCCTGGTTATTTCTTTGCACATCATATACATGACACTTAATTATTGCACAAAAGCTACAGGGAGCAGCTAAATTACTCTAAGCTGGTGAGTTTTTAGGAATCGTAGCATCACACAAAGGTAAACTTGGATCTTAGGAGCATTCGCAAGATTTGATCACAAAGAATTTCAGGTTTGTTTTGTAGCTGTGATGACTAAGCCTCTATTTTATTAGTCACTAACACTGTTTTAAATTAGAATTGCTATTGTGAGAGTGCAAAAAAACCCCAAACATTTTTATACATGAAACACGTACAGTTGAAACCAGATCTTTTCATACACTATAAAAACACAATCTTTTTTCTAACATTAAATGAAACAATACCTGTAGGTTTATTTAAAAATGGGTTGAATTTGCTAAATGCCAGGATAATTATAATTTTATTACTTGTTCAAAGCCAAACATAGAAAAAATGTCTTAATATTTGGCAGCCCACAGTATAATGCTACCATCTCCGTACTTCCTCATTTTCCTCTTAACGTAACATAAAATCGTCCAAACTTAGTTTATTCATGTTCCTTTTGATGTAATGGCTTCTTCTTCTTCACTGAGCGGCCTTTCAGTCAGTGCAGAACTCGTTTCACGGTTAATAATCACACCGTTCTTCCAGCTTCAGCCAACATCTACCAAAGGTCATGTGAGGTCACACATTTTCTCTGTGAAATAAAACCTGACCGGAAACATGGGTTGACATTCCTTGCGTATCATTGTTAAACAGATAAAAATAGTGCTTTCCTTTCAGGCATCTGGAAATGATGTCACAAAAGGAAGCAGTTGAAAGGCATAGTTTCTTACAGACTTTAATGAAAATATTAACCAAATAAATGAATTTTCTCATTAATTTGGCAAATAGAAATGATTTCGGTAATCCCCAATGACTGAAAACATAAAACATTTAGTCTGCTTTAATGTCAGACAGTAAAACAAAAGTACATTTTTTTACACTGCATGTAAACATCTGTTTTCAACTCTGTTATTATTATTATTATTATTATCTTTGCTTATTTTCTGTCTATTCTCCCTGAGAAACTGAACACATGATTAAAGGACATTTCTAATACTTTTTTTAAGGCTACAAACCAATCAGGCATAACATTATGACTACCGATCAGCAAAATATCACTCAATACCCTGGAGCTGGGATATTTGAATCCTCTCAATTAGATCAATGTTGATCTGCAGGAATCAGTTTCGATCATTAAAGACCATTTATTGATCATAATGTTACAGCTGATCAGTGATAATATTTTCATAATTTAATAGTTTTTTTTTTTCAAATGAATCAGCACACAAATATTCCACTGCATGGCATCAACTGACAGCTGTATGATGCATAAAGTAATACGTTAACATCAACCAACCACCCTGTTATTTATTCAGTCTCAAACCTGATGGGATTTGACAGAACCAACATTTTGGAATACTGTTTTAAACGAGGGGGAAAATTATTTTAAAAGGGCCTCATTTTGTCTGATTTCAAACATATTGAAATACTAGAAACAGATCTATTCTATTAGTGTTTTTAATCGAATCAAGGAGATTGATTGGGTTACTTGTTGAGGAAATGAAACAAATACTGTAAAAAAACAAACAAAACACTCCAACACTATTCATATCCAAAGTTTTTAGCACCCCTGTTAGCGATGTGTAGAAAGCCTTGAATGCCTTTTAACGAAATTTTAGTTTTTAAACAAAATCTCTAGTGCAATATTACCAATTTCAGTTCACTCCACAGTTTTTAAATGTAATGTTTTAGGATTTAGGTCTGAATTCCTATGATTACCATTTAAAATGTTCATTTTGTGTCTGGTGAAACATGTACATTGAGCTGATTTCTAATTAAAAATGTAAATTATGTTCTAAAAGATGCATGATGTCATGCACTCTAATAAGGTAGCCTTGGTGTTTAGGTGATAAACAGGCCCACAGCATGATTATTCTCCACCATACTCAACAGTGGGGTTTGTTTCACATCAGATACAAAAAAGATTGTAGGTGAAATTGTTTTATGGTTTCTATAGAGACCTGGTGACATCAAGACCACACTCTTGGTTATAGTTTTTTTTTATGGAGATTTTTTCCCACACCAGACCCATCTGGAAGGTTTTTCCCCCAAACATCTTGAGAAAAAAGGCCAATTTATTCATCTTTAAATTTGTGGGACAGAAACTGAATTTTCCCATCCACTGGTTGAGATCTGATGACGTCAAGAAGCCTCTCTTTGCTACAGTTTTCTAAACAGCAGGATTTGCACATAGTGTTCTTCCCTCCCTGCATGTTGTGCCAAGACTTCTCATCTGGCGCTGAGGCCGTCTACTTCAGTCCCTTCACCTCCCCAGCTTTGCATTTAAATTCATAAAGTTGTTTAATTTTCTATTTAAGATTATATGTATTTGCTGCTGTTGTTGTTTTTCTTGTGTATTGAATGAGATTAGTTTAACTCTAATACTTGCTTTTACAGTTTCCAACAATTTTCAGAAAGGAAGTCTACTCTTTTTGTGAAAAGAGTGTCAAAATAAGATGAACTGATGATTCGCTGGCATAATAAAAGAAGTGAAAAGGGTTAAGACGCTCATCACCTAATGACATGTTGAGAGACAGAGAGTAGTGACAAAGTTAGAGACAACCCTGTTCTATAGTTTGTTATTAATGGTTGCCATGGAGACAACCATAAATGTTTGCTTATCTTTTCCATTTTGAAAGATACAAATTATATTGCGGCTATATTCTCGTGATTAAAAAAACTTCTTGCAGCCTGGCCCTTATAATACATTATTCCACTCACAGAACATATGATGGGAATAAAAGCCTCTTTTTCAAAATATTTTATGTCATTTGTAAAATTTTTTGCAGAAAAAAAAATAGATTTTATGAACTTTTATTTCTAAGCAATAGTCACCTTCCCTTAAGAGTGTGATTATGCCTCCCTTACAATAGATTAATTTAATTTCAGGATTTTTTAAATAATAATTTAACATTATTGTTTACTTTAAAAATAAAAAAGGATTTTTTTACATCCCCACAGGGGTACCAATAACTGTGAAAGCTTTATATAATACCTAGAAATAACCCAATATATCTAAACTTTGTACTTTGCCCTGTATTGTTTCATTTGGGGAAAGGAGGAGTGAATTTCTTCAGCGTTCCTGTTGTGTTTCACGCTGGTGTAGATTAATGCTGTAAAAATCAATCCCCAGATTAAGTTTCTGGAACTGCGTCTGAGTATCTGCAACATTATCCCTGCCTGATGAAACCGCCATGGTCTTTTGTCCCTCGCTACATCCGGCACGTGTAACCATTGTGAAACCTTCAATAAAGCGTTGAAGCTGGATAAACCTCACCTGCTGTCAGAAATTAAGTATTTTTCATAAAAAACAGCCTTTACCCTTGAGGTTATTAAAGCTGCAGTATGTAACTTTTACAAAAATATGTTTTTTTCCATATTTATTAAAGCTGTCACCACATCGCGATGAGACTGATAATCCTCCCTGAGCTGCTATTGCGGTCTGCAAAAACAACCAATCAGAGCCATGAGGTGGGTCTTAGCGCTGTCAATCAACCTCATGTAGGCTGCTCAACATGCCAGTTGTGAAAAATCAGCATTTATCCGTCAATGGTGGCTATGCTAACTAGCCTTAGGATTGGTGGAAGGCTATGTTAACCACCCATAGCTTAGCAAAGAGAAATTATTTTCTTAGCACAAGAGTGATTGACAGCGCTAAGACCCGCCTCCATTTTCTGATTGGTTGTTTCTAACTTACTTCTGCAGTTAGCACAGGTAGAAGGCAAAGGAGCTCAATTTTTCACTCGTCTATTTTATATTATATTGTCCTGACATGATAATTAAAAAAAATATGTAAAAAACATATTTTTTTCCAAAACGTTGCATACTGTAGCTTTAAATCAGGAGCTTTACATTCTGTTCAAAAGCACATCCGGTTTCCCTTTATTCTAAAATTTTAAAAAGTATTTTCAAAAGCTAAAACAAAAGGTAAAAAGTGCATTTTTTGATTACTGATCATGTGAATTTTAAATACCAAGAAACTTCCTGCTGATTTCATCTAAATTTGCTGCAAATTGCAAATGTTTTCTCACCTTTCCTGTTTTCCCTAACACTTAAAAAGAAAAAACCCCAGAGAAAGTCATCTCTCCTTCATTATTTTTGCTAGATAGTCCTCTATATCCGCTCCGGTGACCCAGGGAACTACGTTTGCCTTTATCTCGGTGGACTCTGACTGCTGCATCTCCATCATCAGCTTATGCATGGGGTAGTCCCTCCTGGCGAAGGCGGCGTCCTGGGGTCCTAGGGCCCGAGTGGGGCACACGTCGTTGGACCCGTCACCGGCATAAAACACCCTCTGGAAGCCGACGCCGCCTCGCTCCTTCTCCCGGCCCTCCATGTACTCGCGAAGGATCACCTGCTTGCACATGTTGTCGGGGCAACGCGGGCAGGAGTGCGAGTGGAAAGGCTGGAGCACGAGTCGGCCGCTGTCGTCAAAGTGGGAGGGGTTCGTGAAGACCTTCCGGAAAAGGTGACCCAGCTTATTGTGCTCCAGCCACCTCTCAATGAAACAGGTGTTGGCGTCGGAGACCACCACCAGCTCAAAGTCCTGCTGGTGGCTCTGCAGGAAGCGGAAGAGGTCCAGCATGCCCGCATTGGGCGGGATCTTCTGCACTGCGGACAGCAGGGCATCTTTGGTAATGCCCTGCTCTGCCAAGTAGGCTGTTATCTTTCCTGAGAACTCATGGTAGTGCCCCTCTCGATAGCTGTCTAGGAGCCATTTGGGAAGCTGCTGGTTTGGCAAGAGATTCACCACAGTGTCGTCGCTGTTCTCGCTGATCATCGTCTCATCGAAGTCGAAGAACATCAGAAAGCGAGGGTTGTTCGTTGTCGATGAAGATGCCATCTTTGGTGGTCTTTCCCTGGGAAACAAAGATAGCTTGTTTTTGTTTCTTGCAAACCAGCACTTTAAATCACACTGTAGCAAAAATACTAAATAATTAGGCCACAAACTGCAAGGGATGTTTTCTACTGGGTATTTGTTCATTAGAAATGTTCATTCCAGTTTTTGAACAAAATCAGTCTTAATTAAATTAGGTCAATTCTGCCTATTTTGAGCTCCTTTCAGAATAGGGCCTCTGTCACTTTAAATCCACACAATCCCTGCCCCTTGACTCAACATTTACCTTTACGAGAGAAAATGGCTGCAAACACATGCGCAATTATACAACCTGACATCTTTGAAAAGGCTTAGTAGAGTCTCTTGCACCACCAGCAAGAATGCAGCAAGTGGTTTCTGAACGGTAAGTCAACAACAACACGGTTGTCGTTTCCATTATAGAGGGCATAAACCAGTAAAACCAACTGACCAGACGTTCTGGAACTCTCTGCTGGGGTTGCTAGGTAACGGGGCTGGGCTTGGCTGGGGTTGCTAGGTAACGGCGCTGGGCTTGGCAGGGGTTGCTAGGTCAAATGTGACAATAAGGTAAGTTTTTGAAACGGCTCAAAAAACATTAACTTATTGCCAAAAACGACTATTATTTTTATTTTAAGCACTTGGGTTATTTTTAGAAGCAGTTGAGACTCGAATGGAAGTGTAAATTTAAAACGTGCAAAATAAACAGTTGATTCATGATTTTTCAAGGCTGGTGATTCCACCCCCACACACACATGGGCAGGTTGGTTTGGAAAGTTTTTTCCCCCCAGAGACATGAAATTATAAATTTAAAATTGCTTTCATAATTCTTTGGGCTCTTTTTCTGATGCCAAAAATTAATTTATTTAAAACATTTGTCACCAAAATTTCCACATGAGGAATAAAGTCAAATTGTGAAAACGTCTACACAAACTTTATCTCTGTTGTGTCTTTATCCCTGTTTCTGTGTAAAAAAAAGTACAGCTGCTTCATTTTAAACTACAATCCTGAATAAGAGCTGTAAGGTCCTCACACCTTTGTGTAAATGAGGTCTTGTTAATATATTTTATTGCACGAACATGACTGCAGGCCAGAACTCTTATCTGATATTGCAAAACATCTGCTCTGTATTGTGTTTATCTTATCAAATATCAATGAATTACAATGTCCTGTTGCTGTGTGGAAAACCAGGTAACTTATAATGTCTGTGACATAGAAATTATTTAATCTCTCCTGTGTGTGGCGCTATGCACTTATTAAGCAGCAAGGATGGGAGGAAGGATAAAAGGAACAACAAAACGAAAGACAAAGAGAAAGGGACACATAGAAGTACATCAGCAAGGGAAGAAAAATACAAAGAAGAAACAATAGGAAAGACACAGAACAAAAGAGAGGACAAAGAAATGTTATAAGGATAAAATAAAAAGGAATGAAAAATATTAGAGAGGAGAGAAGTGAGAAGTGGAGGAAAAACAAGAAATGGGCATTTATCGTATCGCTTATCATTTATCGTGAAAAAAATTCTTTTGATACAAATTCTGATTTATTGTCTGAATAAATTTCAGTTAACGGCAAATAAAAGCAGACTAAAATGGTATTTTTACTACTTTTTACACAAAAATATTTTCAATAAATATCAAAAAATTCAAAAACATGATTAAATGTCTCTTCAATTAAGTGGCGTCCTGAAGAAGCTCATTTCAAATGGGAACGTCACAGAGATACGGTTCCTTAAAAAGACGTGATAACTAGTTCTTATCGTCACTTTTGTCGTTATCACAATAGCATTGTGATAAAATTCAAAATCAGTATCGCAAGGAAGAAAGAAAGAAATGAACAAAAAGAAAGAGGAGAAAAAATGAAAAGAAAACAGAAAGAAGAGAACAAAAATCAAAGAAAAAATAAAAAGGTAGAAAGAGGAGAAAGAAACAATCAAGGAATGAAAGAAAAAAAAGAAAGAGTAAAATTGAGGTAGGACAAAAATGAATGTAGAAAGGAAAGAAAGAAGAAAATACAACAGCATGCAGAAATGACATGAGAAAGAAAGTGATGGATGTATAGAGGGAGGGAGGAAAGAAAAAAGGAATTACACTTTTAATTTAAGTTTTAAATGAACGTCTTGTGTCTTTCTGCAGTTGCACAGAGAAAGCCAACTCTTTCCACCACAGACAGATATTTCAACATATCACTGCAGGCGACTGCTGCATAATGACTGCATTCCCCTGCAATGAGATGAATTTGAGCAATTACGTCCTCTGCTTTGGCACATCAAAACTGCCTGGAAAAATACCAGAAACTACAAGAGTTTACAAAACAAACAAATGTAATGCTTTAGCTTAAGATGCATTTTATTTGTTTTCATAAAAACAAAAATCGGGTCGCTGAGTCCAACTTTACTTGCCCCAACCTGTCAGACACGTAGAAACAAGAAATCATTTAAATGGAACCAGTTTGACAGCATGAAGTAGATTAGATGTTCTCAACAATTAATAACGCGTCCAAAAGACAATATGAGAAGCAGAGTAACTATGTTAGAGAAAACTGAAAAACACATTTCGTGTAGTGTCCATCCTTCTAAAATTACTACAAAAGTGCATCAATAACTTCACAAAACAACAAATATCTTAATTTACTCTGCTATAGCTCACCATTCACCAATAAAAGAGACAAAACATAAAATAAAAATCACATCCATGGGGGAGAGCTGAGGCTGAAAGCCCTGCTGATCGCAAAGAACACAAAGAACCGTTTCAAATTTCCCACAGAAAACATCTTCATGATGTCTTAGATGTTTTGGAAAATATTTTGTGGAATGAAGAGACTTTTTAAAGTGGTATAAAACTGGAAGTAACATTATACTGACAGTCAAACGAGGGGTGTTAATGTGATCACACCAGCAATGAATGCTAAAAAAAAATTAAAAATCCAAAATAAATTTAAAAAAGGAAGTTTCGAAGTGGCCTACTCAAAGTCCACATTTATATCCAATGAGGATGGTCAATGTAGCAGAACTGAAACAATTCTGCAAAAAAATAAAAATAAAAAAATAAAAAATTAAACTTCCTCCAAAACTTATCCCCAGTTACCAGAAACAGTCTTAATGACAGTTACTTTTTCGGCCTACTTCATACTGTCAGACAGGTCCAACAGATCCAGCATTGATTGATTAGATCCTTAGATGATCTAATTAATTGATTGATTAGATCCTTAGAGGATTTAATCAAACTGATTAATCAAACTGGTCTAATCTGGATCTAACTAATCTAATCAAACTGATCAGAAGACGTTACTGTGAAATATCGTCTAATTTAGCTGTTAGCATGTCATGACAGTCAAACAGCCACGGTCTTCAGTCAGAGGCTGCCTCAGATTCTGTGTAAGACTGACTGCTACTGGAAACCAATAAATCTTTTGAAGACACTTGGATGATAGTCTTTTTGAACTGAATTTTGACGTCTTTAAATCATATTGTCTTAAAAATGTTCTAGAGTACAAAATATAAGCAAGCAGATTTATAATAATAGTGTTATAAATCTGTAAACTTCTGCACTGCAACCACTGAACATCCAAGGTTTGGTTGTTGGGTTTATTGAACAATAAACTGGACTGATAACATAAAGGCCGGAGCAGGTTGTAGCTACTGCAGTGGCTCAGGTCAAGTCAGGTCAGGTCTTGGAGCCCAGGGGGCTCGCCTGAGGCCCTTCAATGGCTCTGTTGTGGCATCAGCCATCTTTTCTGACGTGGTCTGCTGGGGGCAGAAAGAGACTGAACAGGCGGATCCGGAAGGTCAGCTCTGTTCTGGGATGCCCTGTGGACCCAGCGTAAGTGGTGGTGAAAGAAAAATGGCTGCTAAGCTGTCATATATATTTTTGTATTTGTATTGTGTTTTCTCTACACTGTAATGTTATTTTTTTATTTGTGTTACTCTTGTTATGTCCGCTTTGACAGCTTAGATTATCTTATAGATCAGGGGTGTCCACACTGTGGTCCGAGGGCCATTTGTGACCATTGGATTCATTTTGTGTGGTCCTTGACTGCAACTCAAGAATGGCACAAATGTGGCCCTCCGACACTTTTTGCAATTTTTTTAGGATGATGTTTTCTATAGCAGGTTCATATCTTCTTAAACTGAAAAGGTTAAGTACAACATAAGTTTTTTAGTTAGCCTTTCCCCCCCATTTTATTTTATCTTATAAGTCATGTTACAAATATCTCAAACACAGACGTGAGCACACCCATCTGTTATATTTAGATAAATACAGCAAAGTTTGTAGAGGAAAATTATTATCTTCTTTCCTGGGGATAAGCTATAAACTGGAAAGTAATAAGCCCAGAAAGTTAAACAATTGTAAACATCAAGGGAACCGTAAAATGTTTTACTTATTGTTGTGTAAAGAACTCACAATAATATTTGGGTTTTTTTAATTGTGGAGGGTGGAAAATACAATTTAGGCCCCTGAATATTTCCAACTTGGGAATTTTAGCCCTTTGTACTCTTTGATCTCATGTTTTTATAGCAACCAGCAACCCATTTCAGCTTGTGCAGTAGAAGTTCCTCATCATGGAGGAGGCCAAATCCCTTCAGGATAGTAATGTTACATCAGTGGATTGAATAACTGACCCTCCACATCTTCTCACAGTGGGGGTCAAAGTTCAGCCTTTTTCTTTAATTTGCACCTAAAACTCAAATAATACCTGATAAGGGAGACAATAACTGATAAGAAACGTGGACTTCAGACCACTTTGAAGATTAGGATTTTGGCAAATTCAAAAGTGAAAGCCTAGTTCTTATCAGTCTAATCAGTTATATCATTGATTAGATTGCCTTCACATAAAGGAAATTAGCTCCGCACCAAATGATAAAACTGATCAAAGTCACACACACACACACACACACACAC
>NW_006800287.1:618425-622324 GCF_000485575.1 Poecilia formosa | reverse complement strand
CACACACACACACACACACACACACACACACACACACACACACACACACACACACACACACACACAGGTTGTATACAACTCGCCAGCGCGGTGTCATTACATCAGAGCTGCTCAGTAACACAGGATGCCGGGTAATCTGCAACAAGATGTGCCAACTGCTGCAGCTGCATTACTAATGCAACCAATTCAAACTCTCCAACTAAGCCGGCTAAATTTAAACCCACAGCGCTATTCCTGAATAACAGACTGAAAGTCAACGGCGCTGCTCCGCCAGGAGTCATGTCACTCCCGCTACATTGGACATTTCCGAATGATACACAATTAAAATACTGTTTTTAAAAAAATAATAAATCAGATAAATTGGACGTAAGCAGGCCTACCGGTGACGGTGGTGGTGTATAGCAGGTTTAGCAGCCGGGCTCCCGCAACTGCATCCCGGTGACGCGGCGAGATTTTTTTTTTTAAAAAGGAGACTCCCGCAGCAGAGAAGGATTTACCTATTTAAAGCTGCCGGTATCAAGTAAGATGGCGTGAATGTAACGTCCGGTGGGGAGTTTCAAAATAAAAGCAACTCTGTGATCGTTTTGCTCAGAAATTAGCTTCTTGTTTTATAAAAATACATGAATTCATTGACATTAATTGAACAGCTGGAAACACCAGTCAAAGAGGAAGTATTATAAAACCACATAAGACGTGCATATGTGTTTTATTAAACAGTTAAATGTTTTAATTTGTAGTAATATATAGCCAGTGTTGCTTCATCCGGTATAATTTCATACATTTCAGATTCCTTCACAGGGTACACCGTGTACAGATGGGAGTTACTGCAAATATTACACAAATGTATATATTTCTGTTGTAGGAGAACGACCCACAATGAAACTCTCTAGGATTAAAAACGTAAAAGTTGTAATCACTGCACTATAATATTTATTTAAATAAATAAATATAAATTATCTGTTTGCTTTTACTGCAACAGAAAAGGAACAATTATTCACTGAATGAATCGGCATATTGAATATTTTTAAAAATAATTTTTTATTTTAATAATTTCTATACAATTAGTTTTTCTAGTGTTTTACTTAATTGATTTTTAATTATTATTACAAATATTATTACAGTGCAAAATACTTGCAATTTCACGGGTTTCAAGTAATCATTTTTACGGTTTATTTAAAAAAAATAGTTCCCATTAAATATTGTTTTTCTTGCTGTTTTAAAACTCTCCTAAATATTGATTTTTGACAGTAGGAGTTGATTTGTTGTTTATGCACTGCAAAAACTGAAATCTTTGTAAGATTAAATAGCTTAAATTAAGGGGATTTACGCTTGTTTTCATTCTGGCAAATTATTTTTTCTCACAAAGAGGTTCTACGTTAGAATGTTTTTCTTATTTTAAGTGTTTTGCACTTAATTATCCCCTGCCAGCATGCCTAGGTGGGACCCATGTGGGGAAAAGGAGGGCAGACTATATGGGTCCCATATGGGTTTGTCCGCGGGTTCCACGATGGCCTCACATGGGTTTGCCCATGTAGGGCCAGAGCCCATATGGGCCCTGCATGGGCCTTATATGGTGGTGGCCCACATGGGTTTGTCCATTTAGGGCCCATGTAGCGCCAATGTGGGCTGTGGCCCTACATGGGCAATCCCATGTGGGGCCATCGTGGAACCCGCGGACAAACCCATATGGGACCCATATATCAGCCCTCCTTACCCCCACATGGGTCCCACCTAGGCATGCTGGCTCATATTAAAACTTGATATTAAGAAAATATTACTTATGAGCAACTATATAGAAACTACAATGTCGATAGCTACACAGCAAATGTCAAGTCTAGAACTTATTTTTCAAAGTAAAAATTTCAAATTTCAAGCACAAAAAAGAAAAGAAAAATTTACTTAACTGCATCTCTTCAGATAATTAACACAGACATTATCCAGATGGAATCCCCCGTGTTGTCAATGAAACATCAGAAAACATGAACTTATATGCTTGTAGTTGACAGAGTGGACTGTAAATTGACATGTAATGTTTAAATAGTTGACGTAACACTTATAGCAATTTCAGAGACAAAAATAGTTTATTGTTACACATCTAGATAATTCCTGGAATGTTAATCTACCGTGGACCTTCATTAGTTTGATCTTCCACGGTCAGATGCCTAAATCAAAAGCAAGTCATGAAGACATAACATCTGGGTAATGAACCGTGCATTATTTTTCCATTTCATTGCTTATTTATTTCCTATTTTTTAGGTTGAGGTTTGCAATAGTTTCGCTCAATATGTGCATTTTAAATATACAATTAAAATGCAATAAAGTCTGTCTATTTTTATGTCTTGCCCTGACTTTTACTTCATGGGAGTTTTAGTTTTCTAACTTCTCGCAGCTTGTGGCTGTGCTGCAGTCCCAGCAGAGCTTTCTTTTCCGGTTCCATTTGTTTTCAAGCTGCTTATGCAAAAGTTTGCCAATACATATATGCATTTTTTATTTTTAAGTAAAGAAATTATGTTAAGTATTGGCTAGTGTCACTTTAAAACAAATCAAAGTGAAACATAAACTTGTTAGAGAGGAAAATATGTGTCCTCTGAACTTATAAGCTGTTACTTCCCCTTGTGGTGGAAATATCCATCTAAAAATAACTGAAGACATTTCTGCTGACCCGAAATATCAGCTATTACAAGTATCTCATCTACCACAGCTGAGGCCAAACAAAGGATCAGCAGGAGTTAGATTCTCTTCTTTTGCAGAAAGCAGCATTTCTTTCTACAAATGAGCAGTGTTACATTTTATTTGTGTCTTAATTTCCCATCAGGAAACACTGACACAGTCACATTTGTTGTGAATATTTCATGGTCAGAAACCAGTCCGTGGTAAACAGGATTCTGGTCAGTAAACTCCCAAAATTATTCATCACAAAGCTGAAGTTGGTATCCGATTCAAGCTTCCGATTCTGGAAATGATTGAAGGGCGATTCTACCTAATTTTTCACTATCTTCAGGATATTTAATCTACTCTAGTTAAAAAACGACAACACCTAGACACTTCAAGCCTGGACTAGATTATTCTCAACTAATAGCAGAATATTTAAAACCATGTTTGGGATTTGTAAAACCTTTATCTGATTTGTGAAACTTCACTAAAGTTCAGCTTACTATTCACACTCGTTGCATGCAGTTGTTTTTTTGTTTGTTTTTTTTTTCAAGCAGTTTTTTACACCAACATTTAAGTTCACTTTGGGATTAATAAAGAGGTTTTGAATTAGAGTTGAATTTGAAGAACACTGCATAGTGGGAATAGTAATCTGAATTTAAGCGAAGTTTCACAAATCCCATACAGCGTTTTATATATTGTACTGTTAGAATAATCCAGTCCAGGTATGAAGTGTTTAGGTGTTGTAGTTTTTGAATTAGAGCAGTTCTAGTGTGATCCAGATGCAGGGGCGGATCTACTGGGGTGGCATGGGGTGGCAGCTGCCACCCCAAACGAGAGCCTTGCCACCCTTGTTGCCACCCCAGTTAGTGACAATGAATTCAATAAATAGTTATGGCAAATCGGACATTAATGGCATGTAACTCTTTTTTCCGACAACATTGAATGCAACACAATGTAACCTGACACCTACTGCTAAGTAGCGGGAAGTGCGAGAGATAACCTTAAATCAGCTAATCAACCACCGCGGTGTTCAAGCGAAAACTTAATAATCACAATATAGACATTAAGCCTGACAGCATAAAGTAACAGACTGGATGTTCTGTTTTAGTGTTTTTGCTACTTTGTGTGGGAAATGTTTGTTTTTGGTGTTGATTCCCCTGATCGGTGATATCTGCTCTACCTGCTCTTTGACCTGTTGTTTGTCGGTTGCCATGGCAACATGTCATACAGAGCGAGAAAAGGCG
>NW_006800287.1:585587-618122 GCF_000485575.1 Poecilia formosa | reverse complement strand
AATCGCCCTTTATTGAAGTTTCAAAAATCAGATAAAGCTTTTACAAATCACAAACATGGTTTTACATATTCTGCCATTAGTTGAGAATAATCTAGTCCAGGTTTGAAGAGTCTTGGTGTTGTAGTTTTTTTTAAAACTAGAGTAGATTAAATATCCTGAAGATAATGAAAAATTAGGTGGAATCGCCCTTTAGCCTCTTCCCCAATCGGAAGCTGGAATCGGAAACCAACTTCAGTTTCGTTTACTCATCAGTGACCAAAAGATCACAAGAGATTTCTGTCTGGACCGGAAGCTGAACCGGAGATGACTCAAGACATGAACATCAGCAGGAGTCAGATGTGACTGGAATCAGGAAAATTATGGATCTGCTCCTATAAAACACCCAAATCACGCGTGAACAACAAACACATGCATGCCATTAGTAACTAAAGCTCAAATAAAAACAGCGATCCAAGAGGAAAATAACATTTTTAAATTTAAAGCAGCCATCACGTTTGTTTGGACATGAGGACACCTGCTGGTGGCATGAAGGTACAAGATGGATGTTTGTTTTTATTTAATTATTTTTTACTTTTCACTTTGGAGGCATTCATCAGAAAACTGTTAGATATTCAAGATTTATATTTAAACTTACCGTAAATAAACTGCGTGGCAATGAGTTTTGAAAACCTACCTCAGAGCAAGAGACAATCTTTACATTGTTCCGACAGAAGCGGTCAACCTTCGTTGCTATGGAAACCAAACGTGTTTATGTTTAACGTTAACTTTGTTTATACGTAAGTTGCACATTTGAATAAAATGCCAGATTTTAGATCAACATGTTAATTTCCCATCTGCAGTTTTCCAGACATAACACCTAAAAGTGCAGGTACAATTGTAAAATAAAAGTTAATAAAAGTTCAAATATGAAAACATTAAAAATAAGTAACATCGGGACCTCCTGTAAAATGCCCTGTACGTATATCCCAGAATATGTCCCTGGTGTCACAAAACTTGACTTTTATTCCCTGATATTACTGTTTATTTTACAACCAACAGGTTATTTGTAAATGATTTACCTGCTCACTTCTAAACTACAATGATGTTTTTCTGATTAATAAGGTTCAGCGAAAGTTCAGCGCTGATATAGGATTGTTTCAAAAAGCCACCGTCATATTTCTGGGCTCCATAAACTGTAAGCTGTGCAGAAATGCCTTTAAAGGCCATTATAACTGATGACTGGGAAACATCTCTCGCTTCAGTGGATTGTTTTTTTTAAGGAATGTAAATTATTTACATGAGCTTGACCCAAGTCTTCCGATTAGTTTTATGGTGTTAGTCTCTAAAATGTTTTAATGGGTGTAAATATTGCTCTAAATTTCCAAATACAGTCGCTTTTGCTCTAAAAAACACAATGGTTTATGGGTGAAATGGTTGGAAATTAGGAATGTTCTTCTTTTTCTTTTTTCTTGCTGCACTAGTCGCTTCACAGAGTCGTTCAAATTATTCCACATAAAAGGAATCATAACAATGCCTTCGGAAATGTGGGTCATATTATTATTAACAACAAAGTTGAGTTGGGATATTTTATTATCAGCAATCCATAATTACCAAAATTACAAAAAAATATGTGTCATGAATCTTTATAATTCATGAGTTTCACTTTCTGAAATGAATTTTTTCACAATATTAAAATTATTATTACTTCCATTTTCTCTAACTTTTAAATAAAAGTGTGGAATAACCCATTTTACTCCGATTTTAATAAGAACAAGCAGGCCTAAAGATGTAAGGCCTGCTTGTTAAACTCCACTCTATTATTTTGAACTTTCTGTTAATGATCAACTTACTTTACCTTCTTCTCACAGAAATAGCAGCATTATTTAATTCTTGGTCCTGCTACTACGCCAACTGGTGAAATATTTGTCATGTAGAAACAAAATTTCCACCCTCAAAATTATTAATGCTGTCGAGGATTTTTTATTTTATTTTATTTTTTTTATCCTTTTTGAACAAACCTGTATTTCCTCCAGCTACCACCAGGGGGAGCTGGAGGAACAGAAAGCTTCTACTGAAGTTAGAAAGTAAACAATGATTTATTTAAACAAATAATTACACAAATGCTCTGGATACAAACATTCCTATGCATTTGTGGGTCAATTCAGTAATTTACAGGGTGAAAAGTTGAGAATCCGCTCATTTATTATAGTTTTTGATGCCAGTAGTAAAACAGAGAATATTAAAAAACAACAAATCTTTCATTGAAAATAAAAGATCAAATCTCAGAGCAAGAAATAAATGAAATTATTACAAATGTGTAATAAATAAATTAAGCTAGTCACTGAAATATATATTTCAATATATTTGTTCATTTTCAACAAAGAAAATTGATCAATTTACAAAAAGAGGAGTTTATTATACAATAAGAAATATGACGAAGTATTAGGGATAATTTTTTTAATAATATTACGAGAATAGTTAGTATAAAGTCGTAAAAATCTGAGGATAAGGTAATATTTCGAAAATAAAATCATAGTCATATTACGAGAATAAATTATTTATAAATTAACTTAACTGCATGTGCATGCTTGTTATTTTATTTACTTATATACAGTCATATTTGAAATTCATCACTCTCAAGTATAATTTTATATTTATTTTTTTATGGTTACATTTGTATTATTAATATTTAACACCTTGGATTGAGTAGCTTGTCAACTAATAAACAATTTCTTCTTTTTGGGATCAATAAAATATTTATTATTCTGTTCTTCATCTAATTAATGATGAAGAAACAGAAGAATGTGCTCCGGTTCCAGTTGAAAACCCACACCAGGTTTTCGCTCCTACTGGGAGAAGCAACAGCTGGCCAAACTTGACAATTATAATGTCCAAAATAACAGAATGTCACCAATGTAAACAACATAAAGCAGCATCTGTGGAGCTTTGTTGTGAGTGAGCTGGCAGAGCAGCGACAGAAGATCAGATGAAGAGGAGAGAAACGGAGAGCAGCTCCGAGCAGATGGAAAGAGGAATGTGAGGGGCTGGGCCGGCGTGGACGGAGGAAGGAGACTCAGCAGCATTGAATTACAGCCACAGCTGGACAAAACATCTGAGTTACGTCATGCAGGCGGAGAAACAGGCACCAAATGTTAAATATTTGGAAGTAATCACTCACTCCTTGACTGAAACGCCATAAGCATCACATTATCCCCTCTTCCCATCATTATCTACACACTGTTTATATAAACAAGATAAGAATTTAAGATAAAAAAATAATACAAAACTAGAAAAAAAACTTCCATGCAGTTTGTTTTCCAGTCAGTTTCAGCTTCGGTTCAGGGAAGGAACCCCAAGAGAGATTGTGGAGCAGGAAAGTCCCTCTAATTGTTATCCACAGGGCTGCTGTGGTGAAAACAGGCCTCCAATTTGGCACAAATAAGTGAGGAAAGTATATCAGCTACAATAACACTTGGGCTTTCCTTGTGGAGCTCGTTTTGAAAACAAGAGCTGCAGTCTAAATGGAAAACAGGAAAAAAAAAGAAAGAAAATGCCCTGACCTAAGTGAGTTTATTTTTGATTAGATTTATGAATTATCTGTTAGTGAGATTCATGTTTGTAAGTGCAAACCTCAGTAAAAGAAAAATATATAGGTTTTTAATATGTAAACTTGTGGATGTTTGTCTTCAGAATATATAAATATATGCTGAACATCAAAATAAATACTTTGATTTGCTTAATGTTAAAATTAAATGTTTAAGTTCACTTGCTTTTAAAAAGTGTTAAAAAAATAGAATTTAAACTAACTTTATTAACTTGATCAAAGTTTCTAGCAACTTGTAGAATTAACAAGACATAGAAGTCCAGTTCACTCAGAAACTATTCAAAATGGGAAAGATAAGAGAACATGTTCAATTAAGGGATTTTTTTGCAGTATGTTGATGTTCTCCAAGTACCAATTCATATCTTGTATATTTTTTATATTATCCTACTCAGTTCTGCATTTCTTTTTTGATAACAATTGAGTACCATTTCCCTTTGTTGTAACTTTGCCCTTACTTTACAGTCTCTTATTCTTTTTTGTTTTTATCTGTAGTCTAAATATGAATTTATGCTGTTGCACATAAATTTCCCTAAAATGAGACAATTTATCCAACATTGTTCCATAGGTTGCATAATAAAACTAAATTTAAGAAAAAAAGTAAAAACTATAATTAAAAAATATTGTAGAACTGAATCGCACTGTAACAGAAAACACTTAAAAGATGTTAAGTGTTCTTTGTTTCCTGAATATTTCGGAACTCTGCTTGGGTTGCTAGGTGACAGGCTGGGCTTGGCAGCTGTTGCTAGGTAACAGGCAGTGCCCATGTGACTCAACAGCAGAATAAAATATACTTTTTCTTTATCCCAAAGAGAAAAGTGCCTATTTGTTGACAAACTACTCCATCCAAAGTGTAAAAATATTAACAGATAAAAGTAAGGGATATAAAATTTATTTAAAAAAATATTCACATTAGTATTTTAAATACGACCTACAAATAATGTTAATCTACTAATAAAACTATAGATGAGTCCAGAGTAAAGTTGAAGTTAAAGACACTAAGAGTTGGGATTTATATTTAATATTTCTATTATATATTTTAAACTGCTATTGTTACTGTGGAAACTTACTTTTCCATTTTTATGATACTTCCTGGAATTATAAGAAGTACTTTCTTTGAATTATTTTTTCTATTTTACATCACTTTTGTCCTTTTCAGTTGCATTCTTCCTTTGTGTTTTGAACATTCTTGGATTTTACATGTTTTTAGTTGGATTTGCAGTGGTGATGTGAAGTTTCCCAACAGTTTTCAGTATTGGTTGTTGATTCGGTGGGTAAACATGACCGTGGCCTGCCGTCAGCACAGCCAGACACAGTCCTTCAGTTTGTTTATGTGAAGCTCTTCATCTCGAGCATCTTAGTCATTCATCAAAGTTCGGTTTCATGCAAATGGTACCAGCGTTGGTTTGTTTCAGAGCTGCTTCCCCACGCTGTCTGTTAATACAATAAATGATTCTTCAGATATGTATCAGAATAAAGTGAACTTTTATTTCCAAAACAAACAAGTGTTCCCAACCAGACAACATTATTGACATATTGCACAACAAAGACAAACAGCTGAATACTGACAAAAATCACAAAATTCAAGACATTTTTTCTCCTTAAAAAAAAAAACAAAAACGGGACAGATTTGTGGAGGAAGTGCTGGAAACGCCACCGAAATGAATTCTCTTACTCAATCCTTTCCTGCTTCAACTTCCTCTGCGGCATCCTCTTTCTTCTCGCTGACGGCAGCTTCCGCTTTTTCCACGTTTTCCGCTGCCTCTGCGTTCGATTCGGTCTTCTCTTCACTCTTCTCTTCACTCTTCTTGGGCTCAGGAAGGAGGATGACTTTCCCAATATTTTGACGATCGTGCATGCGCTTCATGGCGTCAGCCACCTGGGAATAAAGAAAAGGATGTGACCATGAACCCTAATCATTAAAAAAAAAACTTTCACTCTTTTTGATCATCATAGAGCAAAGCAATGTTTTGGGGTAGAAACTGTCACTAGAGATTATTCACTTAAAACAAGCTCCTACTTTGCTGAAAAGATATAAGTTAGTTTTGCGTTATTTTAAGCGCACCAAGATATTTGCATTAGAAACTGGATCAAAATTACTGATTTGATCCAGATTTTGTGATTTTGCAGCATGTATATTATATATATATTTCTGATTTAAATGACAGTTTACAGAAAAATGTAAAAGTCCTCCAGTTAGTTCTTCAGCTTACAATTTTTAAGTTCTTGCTAACCTAACCATAGTGGTCAAAACCTGGAATTATCATTAGTAAATTATGCTTCCTTGAACAGATTAGGACAAGTCTATGGACTATGACCATTTTAAACAAAGTCATTCAACCAACAACAAAAGAAAAACATTTTTCTTTTCCAGCCGCCATTGAATAGCGCATGCAGCAGTAAAACTAGTTGACCAAACCTTTGAAACTCTGCTTTGGTTGCTAGGCGACGGGTGGGGCTTGGCTGCCGTTGCTAGGTAACAGGCAGTGCCCATGGAATGTGACTCAACAACAGAATAGAATATACTTTATTTTTACATCCAAATTGCTTATTTGTTGACAAACTACTCCATCCAAAGAGTAAAAGTATTAGCAAACAAATAAAATATATAAATTTTATTTAAAAAATATACACATTAGTTGTTATATGTAATTTAAATTGCATATAATGACCCATATATAAAATAAATAAAATAACAGCAGGTATGTACATAGAAATGTGTTAATCTATTAATAAATCTACAGAAGAGTCCAGAGTAAACTTGAAGTTAAAGAGTTGGGGGTAGTATATTTTGATAGCTAGAGGCAGGAATGATTTCCTGTGGCGTTCTGTGATGCGTTTGGTGTAATCAGTAATGGAGAGGTTTTCGAAACGGCTCATTTTCCAGACACCAAAATTTTTTTAACTTATTACCAAAGAACAACTGTTTTTGTGTGTGTGTTTTTTTAAACACTTGGGCTGTTTTAAGAACACAGCCAATCCATTTAAAACCTGATCATTTATTTTTTTAACAACCCAGTTGTTCCGTGTTCCTACTATATTTTATATTTACTGAGATATTCTTATTATTATTTTATTCAATTATTTGACTTTCCTACGAGAGTTGCTATTTTTTTTAACTTTTGTTGTGCATAATGACAATAAAAGGAAATCTGATTCAGTTGAGACCCAAATGGAAGAAATGGAAGAACAAAAATGATGGGTCCCCTTTAACAGTGATAATTCAACAGCAATGAAGAAAAACAAGTTTAGCGTTACCTGTGCATTCAAATGTTGACAGGCCAAGCAATTCCTACATGAATATTTCTTCAGACTAACCTCTTCAAAGTGGTAGCGGGAGTCAATATGGGGCTTGATCTTGCCCTGCTGGTACAGCTCCAGCAGCTTAACGAGAGTCCGCTCAAACAGCTCCTCATCCCGGATGTAGCCCAGGTGGAAGCCAGAGATGGCCTTGTTGGTCTGCATCAGCTTCAGCGTGTTGAGGGTGAGCTGGTTGTACCAGGTCTTCGCCATGGCCAGCAGGTTCTTCTTCTGGCCCGTCACACAGTTGGCTGCTCCTGGATCCATGGAGAGATGAAACCAAAATCTAAACGGCCGTTTAAATGTTGGCACTCTGAATCCAGAATTCAGAGATAACAGCTGAGCGACCTGAAGGTTTTAACAGAGGCTGTTTGTTTATATTAATGCTACTTTGCGGCTATTTGAGGGAAAAATTCAGGATTATTTCACTTTAAAGATCCGTTCAAACGATCCATTTTATACCATGAGTGAAATTCACAGAAAGGTAGAATCATCTGTGTAAGTACAATTTAATGTGCAAAGGCCAACAGAGTAAGTACTGTTAAAGTTCTATACTTTTATTTTGGTAACTTTCTGGTGAAGGTTGCTATGGTAACAGAACACAGCTCTACCAGAGAATGTCAACAATAATAAATGAAAAGATTAACAGCAAAACGGATAAAAAGCAACTCAACTTAAGGGAACAAGGTCAGAGACGGCGATTAAAGTTTATTTGAGCATCTTAAAATGTTTATGAAAATTCTGTGATTGTTTGCATGAATGAGAGGAATTGTATCAAAGTAACAAATGGTGAAAACAATTGTAATTTTTATTTTTCTTGCTTAGCTCTTGATGGTTGATGGCTTTAATGCAACTTCATTTAACCATCAGTTCCAGCCATTATATTTGTTCAAACTTTGCAAAATACAATCACAGTATGTTCTTAAAGAAAACAACTGGTTATGTCATTAAATACAACATTTTCAAATGTAAATATCAAATACATATGTTGTTCTTCAATAAAAGTGATGTGTGCATTAATAACATTTAATATAAAAGTGTAAGAAAACAAAACTGGACTTGAGTTCCTTTGGCGCCATTAAATATAAGAATAATCCACTTATTTCTTATATTGTATTTATAAGCAGACTAAACAATTAAAATTAAATAAAAATAATAATAGCTGTTGTGTACAGAGCATTGCTAAAAACAAACAACTAAACTAAAATATTTCCTTCAGATGCGATGACTTACCGAAGACGATAAGCATGCCCAGAGGTTTTAGCAAACCGAAACCTTTTTGAGTGTCGGCGCCACCAAGAGGGTCCAGGACAATATCCACTCCTGCAGATAAAAGAGAGAAGAAAAGAAACCGTCAGCAGAAAATAGGAATGTTCTGTTTCAGAGCAGTAAAACCGTTTTGTTTTCTCACCCTTTGGGCTGATTTTGCGGACCTCAGTCACATAGTCTTTGGTGCGGTAGTCGATGGGGTGAGTGACGCCACCTTGGCTGATGGTCTCGTGTTTGGAAGCGGAAGCGGTGCCGAAAATCGTCACATCCTGCACAGTCTGACACAGCTGGGTAGCAGCGATTCCCACGCCACCTACAGATGTGCACACACAGATGAGACTGGCACCATCAGGAAGGCGGTTTGTTTTTTTGGTTAAGGTGCAGTTTCAAATGCTCTGCACTGTGATTACAAAACTGCATCTGTGTGGTTACATCTGCACTCTGCTGATCATTTTTAGAAAACTTCATCCTGGCTCACTGCAGCCTGTTTGAATTTAAAAACCTGCATAGAAACCAAGAGTATGATTTTATATCAGTCAGTCCAGTCTGTCTGTGAAGCACATTTCAGCAACAAGTCAGTCGAAACCCATCATATAGTCAAAAATTATGAAAACCTGTAACAGACGTTGCATTTTGTCAATTGCCAAAATGCAATTGAAATATGTTGGTCCATGGTCCATTTATTATGTGACCCAAAAGCAACTCTAGTTATTTTTTAGTCTAGATTTAAAGGAACTGTTTCTGCTGAGTTCTGTTTCTGGAAGTTCGATCCAGATCTATGGTGCATAGATGCTAAATGGTGCTCGTCTGTGTTTGGTTCTAGTTCTGGGGATGCAGAGTGGACCACAACGAAAGATAAACACATGGATGAGATTCTCTAGATCCTGCCGAGACATTAATCCTAATCCTTGAAATGTTCTTCAGGTGGTAGAAGGCCGACTTTGTAACCGTCTTCATGCGACTGAGGGTTCAGCTCCGAGAATATTAGTTCAGATTATTTCACTTATAACATAGAAAAAAATTCTTTTTATAAGTGAAATAATCTACCAATGGAGCTAGCAACTTTTCATCAATATTAAGGAATTACTGACTTAAATAAGCTCCTATATCTTCCTGAAAAGTTGCTTGTAAGTTAGTTTTGTCTCATTTCAAGTGATCTAAGATTTTTACACCAGAAAGTAGACCAAATTTACTTGGTAAGATTTTGTGTTTTTGCAGTCTAGCTGTAATAAGTAAAGCTGTATGCCAACTCTAGATTGTTCCCATTTCTGTTTCTGTTCAGCTGGAGAAAGTTATGGCACATCTGTTGCATATATATTATTTTTGGAAACGTTTTCTGAATAACACACCTTCTAAATAGTCATATCTCCAATTTACAGGTTTAAAACTAAAATTTAAAACTTCAGAGATTCGCTAACACTTATGGAAAATTGAAAATAGCTTTGCAAACATAAATTAACAAAAATCATCTGGTTATACATTGATATAATACATATAAAAAAGCTCAATAACAGTTTTATTAAATTACATCCAGGTCTGTTTGGGTTGGAGGTGTGATTTTTCCATCTGCTAAAAGCTTGGAAAACGAATAAACTGATGCTGAAACCAAAGTGTGTGCTCTTCGGTTTCAGCATCAGTTTATTCGGTTTCCGTGGTAACATAGCCTTCAGCAGGTCATCTGGGTGTCCAGGTTCACCCGTTATCCCTCTTGGCCTTTTCATCACCCAGGCCTTTTGCAGATGAATTGTACAGGTCAGTTACCAAACATCTAGTTGCTTAGCACCAGCAGGTAGCCTTCGAGAGCGAAGATGATGAAGGTCAGGTGACACGAAGGCAGAGAGACGAGGAAAACTGGCCCATACTTCGTCTCTGATGGGGTTTACTGGCACTTTGATATTATGGTAAATGCTGAGCTTCATAAATCAAAAAGCTACATACCGATATGTACTTCTTGAAAAGTACACAAACTATTCCAAGAATAAATCACTCGAATTAAATAACCAATTTGGTGAATAATTATTCTGCATCAGTTCTTCTGTCCTGACTCATTAGATAAAGTTATTCATGGAAACCATGTTCTTATCCAAATTGTCTGTATGTTATAGTGCATTCAATCAGTACTCAGAAGCTAAAATTTGATTTATAAGTCGGAAAAATCCAAACAACGCAACTTGATGAACAAATTCTGACAACGCCATAATTTAGGTTCAATATGAAGAAAATGTAATGAAAGTGCAGGAATAAACTGTTAGCACCAAAACAAGTGGAACTTTTTAAATGAAATTCAATTAGCACAAGCTCAATTATGCTACATAACTTTTCATAAATCACAGTTCCAACGCTGATATTTATGACCCGTTCTTTGAGACCGGGTCATGAATGTCAGTGCAGTTTACATTATTTTCAGCTACTGTCAAAACCAGCAACAAACAGCAGACACCCAGCACTAGGACAAATGTATACATCAAAAGCTGAAGCTAAAGCTAAGTCAATAAGCGAAATTACAACCAACCTAAGGAAGCCAAGATAAAAATGAGTTGAAGATAGTGAGCTAAAGCTAAGCTAAAGCTAAGTTAAGGAAAAAGGCAAAAGTCAAGTTAGTAGTGCAAACTTAACTTACGAAAGCTAATCTGAAGCTAGGCTAAGGGAGCTAAGCTAAATTTAAGCTGGTAAGCTGGAGCAGGGTAAACTAAAACTAAATTAGGGATGGTAAGACAAGGCTAAATTAAATCTAGTTTAAAACAAAGTTTAAAAAGCTAAATTAGTTAAGCTAAACTATGTTGTTGTCAGATTTAGTTAAAGCTAACTTTAACTAAATCCAAGATAAGAGTGCAAACCTAAGTTAAGGAAGCTAAGCTAAAGCCAAGTAGGGTAAGCTTAAGCTAGGAGAGCTAAGCTAAAGCTAGGTTAAGACAAGAAATATAAGTTAACAATCTAAGCTAAGTAGCTAAAGCTAAGACGGGTTTGCTAAGCTGAAATACAGCAAGGTAAGATGAAGTGGAGCTAGCCAAGGGAGGCTATGGTAAATCTAAGTTAAATCTGAGTTAAAGAAGCAACTCTAAGACAAAATTCAGCAACAAGCTAATCTGTAGCATAGGAGAGTAACTTAAACAGTAACCCAATACTTAAGCCTCATTAGACAAAACAAGCTAAAGCTAATTTAAATCCAAGTTAAAGAAGCTAAACTAAAACCAAGTTAATGAAGCAAAATTAAAGCTAAGCTAAGGGAGCTAAGCAAATTAAGCTAAAGTTAAGTTATTATAGCAATAATACATATAAATTAAGATAAGATAAAACAGTGTCATTGCTGTTTGATCTGCTGACATCTAAAGGAGAATACTACTTCAATAAAATCCTACAGAAATTGAGTTTTGTTTTTAAAAATATCTATCTGATCAATTGGCAATTAAATTACTTGTTCAGATAGTATATAAAAAAAACTGCTGAAGATACATTTCATCATCATTTTTATTCAACATACTGTGATCCATCACAGGCATCAGTTTAACATATTCTGCACACATTTGGACCTATGAGAATATTAATGTCTGGTTGCTTTAAATGTCACATGCTGCCAAAGGAACCAAGTCTGATAACAATCCAGGCTGCCCTTTTATGAATAACACACACACGCACACACCCTCACACGCACACACACACACACGCACACACACACACGCACACACACACACGCACACACGCACACACGCACTACAGCCTCAGTTCTGACCACGACTGATGACTTTTCACTACAGTAATGACATTCAAAGTAGTTTTATTGAGTGATTGGTGACTCAAATTATTTTGCCTTGGAGATTGGAGGAAATGTTCCTCTAGAACATTATTATTTATCTTTTATATAATTAAAAACTTCAACTAGGACGAAAGTTAAAATATTTTGCCAGCTAAGCGACAAATCATTTGGGATTTTCTCAAAAACAAAATCATGATTTGTAAGCCAATTCTTCAGGAGACAGAGAAAAACAATGTTGACAAAAAATGTGAAGTTGTTGCTGCAGAGACTTTTTAAACCTCAAGTAAGTAACCTAATCCTAGGTTATTTATTTAAACTTCCATTTTAACTGAGGTGTGTGCAACTTTAAGATCTACTGTATCACACCGTTTATCGTTTTGTGTAAATCATCATCCTGCAATAATGAAAAGACGGCTGTGAAGGCAACACTAAATTTCTAGGTGTAATTCTGCTCCCTATTTCTCCAACTGTCTCAAAATCGGACGTTTTAGTTGATCAAATTAAGTTAAAGCTAAGCTTATTATTGCTTTAGCTTAATGAGGAACAGCAAGCAAATTTAAGGTGAAAGTTCATTTTTTTTAACTTAAGTCTGCAAAATACCTAGAAATATAGCTTTGCTGTTAAGTATTACTATAAGGTCAATTTTCAATTATCTAATTCCACTTTTTTCTATTATTAATTTAAAATCAATAAATTGACATACAACGTAACCAACAGCATACCATCAGAGTTACATTTACTCAATAAGATTGATTTGAGTAACTTTTTTGAAAAAGAAAATGCACTTTTAGGAGTATTTTTACTATGCTGTACTTTTTACTTTTATGCAAGTAATTTCATTATGAAGTATTTCTACTCTTGCTTCTGGATTCTCTACTTCACTGAATGAAAAAAAAAAATGAAAAAAAAAAATGTCCACAACAAACAGACACAAAACACAAGTTTTGGTAAAAGTTCAAAAAGTTCAAAATGAAAAAAAACGAATTGGAAAAAAAAAGTATAATTTGTCTGATTTCATTAATTTTTGTTACTTATGTGAATTAATGAATTAATTAACACCTGATGATGTAATTTTTAAATATCAAATATCAATAATTTGATCAAACTAATTAATACGCGAGGAAACTTTTCACCAAAACCTTTTTACTCAAGTAATTTTTTTGATGGCCACATACGTGTAAAAGTATGTTGAAGCAGTGCCACTCTTACTTTAATACACCTTTTGGATACTCCCCACCTCCACACAGGAAAATAAAGCTTAGAAAATATAAAATAAGGTCAACAACTTAAAATGCATAAAGTCCATGCTCTTACCGGCAGCCATGTGGATGAGGACGCTTTTCCCCGGCCGGAGGTTGGCCATCTCGAACAGCATCATGTAGGCCGTCATGTAGTTGATGGGCAGAGCTGCGGCTTCCTCAAAGCTCATCCCGTCTGGAATGGGGAAGGTGCGGTTAGCGGGAACAACCGCCAGTTCCTGCCACATCCCGTGGCGGTTCATGGCGATGACACGATCTCCTACCTGATGAAATGGTGCGAAAGACAAGAGAAAAAGGAAATTGATGACTTCTGGTAATCTGTGGCTGTGAGGCGTGTATTTCACAAGGTTTTATAGTATTGAGCAACATTCCCATTTTTACATGTTTTTGTTCCGTTTGGCTTTTTACCGCTGCTAAAAGCAACCAATTTTTTGGCAATAAGTTCATGTTTCTGAACTTATTGTTTCAAAAAACTTTGGAATGTAAAATCACAAATCAATTTGCAATTTTATGAGATTTTCAACATTTAAAAAAATTAATTATTCAAGCCTTTTTCCTCAAATTTTTAAGACATTCTTAAGGTAAAATTGTGTTTTTAATGCCAATATTATGACTACCTTCTTTTAATTAAATAAAAATTATTGCCCTAATACTCCTTTGTACAACTCACAAAAAGAAATTATTGAAAATAAAAAATATATTTTGAAATTAAAAAAATATATATTTTGTTAAAATATTAAAAAACAAATAATTTTAAGGTATTTTACAAAGTATTTCAAATTATATTTAAAAAATATTTTTAGAAACATATTTAAAAACATCTTTTTAAAAAATATTGTTTAAAATATTTTCTGATATTTGTAAATAATTTTTTAGCAGAAATAAAATCAGATTAAAATCAGAAATTGGATCTGTTCTTAAAAACAATCAGATTTTAATTTTGAGCTACGTCACTCAGCTTGGTGAAATTAATTTTGACATTTTGACTCGTCAGCCAACACAATATTTTCCTAAAAGTCTTTAGGATAATCAGAAAGTCACTTGGAAAACTTAACTACAAGTTCAACAAATATTTAACCTTTAACCAAAATTTTAACCAAATTCTGTACAGTTGAACATAAACTGAAACAGTGCTTTGAGAAAACATTTGTTGGATCCTTTTCTTGCTTCCGGAAAATGTTTATGCTCTGCATTTCTTCAAAATGGAAAAAACCCCATCATCATAGTTAAGAAAAGAGGCCAAAACAGCAAAGGACACAGGAAAAGTGTGATCTGATTGCGAACGCTACTCTGCTTCCTCCCCAACAGTTTTAGTAGCCGAGTGACTACACCCACTTCCTGCAGAAATCAACTCATGACATTAGATGGCTCTTCCACAGACATAAACAGAGCTTTCATATGTTGTAAGTCTTCTTTAGTAACTGCAAATGTTTCTTTACTTTCACCTCAGATGACTCCCCTGTTTTTGATCTGATCCGGCATCTGGACACTGAAATTTGTGACACATTTTTGCCTTGCAGGGTGATACCCAAACTGCATGATCGTCACTTTAAGTTCCTGAAATGATGGCATGAACTTAAATGACTGCAGGCGACGCTGGAGTCAGGGCTGTAAAAACATGTTTTGACAGAGTTTTTTTTACACGGCAAGGCGTGCCCAGACATTTAACAATCACCCTAACCAACCGGACAAACTTCTTCTAAATAACGGAGGAAGAGGTCAAACCTCGACGCACTCAATGAAAGAAGTGGCTAGATGTCTTAGATAAACACTAGAATCGGACAGTATGGTGAGAAAAGGACAGATTTGTCTGGGTGGTGTTGCAGTTAAGAGTAATAATATTAACATGACAGTGATGAACTCTGACCTGAACCTTCAGAGCCACATAAAGATGGTTACAAAGTTGGCCTTCTATCACCTGAAGAACATTACTAATGGCTCAGCAAGATCTAGAGAAACTCATCCATGCATTTATCATTTGTTCTGGTCCACTCTGCATCCCCAGAACTAGAACCAAACACAGAGAAGTTGCATCGATTACTGGAACAGCATCTTCACAGGTCTGTCTAACAAATCAATCCTCCAGCTGCAACTGATCCAGAACGCTGCTGCTGGAGTTCTGACTAAAACCAGGAAGTTAGATCACAGCCCAGTTCTAAAGTCCTTCCCCTGGCTCCCTGTAGCTCAGAGAATAGACTTTAAAATACTGTTAGTTTATGAATCACTGACCAGTTTAGCACCACAACACATTAAAGATCTGCTGTTGTCATAGCAACCTTCCTGACCTCTCAGGTCTTCTGGTTCTGCTCTGCATCCCCAGAACCAGAACCAAACACAGAGAAGCCGCATTCAGCTTCGATGCGCCAAAAATCTGGAACAAACTTCCAGAAAGCTGCAAAACAGCTGAAACACTGACTTCCTTTAAATCTAGACTAAAAACCCACCTGTTTAGAGTTGCTTTTGAAACATAACAAATTAATAATTAATCAACAGCCTGATGTGTAACGGCGGCAAAATGTAATGTTTTAATTGCCGACTGTGTTTCTATGAGTTTCCATTTTGTGTATTTATTAGCCCTTATTACGGAAAAATTACTAAATACTAATGCAAATTACACAACATTAATAGGTAACCCTATTAATGTTGTCACAACAGCGAGTATGAACTGATGCATGGTAGGTTTAATACGTCCTGTAGTTAACAACTCCATGTTATTCCCAGAAAAACTTCACTATAGCTTCATAATTTCCAAATACTTGAATATTATTTAGAGTTATAAAAATCCAAAAATAAAAGTACAACTCACTTCATTCGGGCAGATAATTTCTATAAAAAGTACAATGTGTCAAACACGCAATCGTTAAAAATCTAAAAATTATTTTTAAAAAAAGTCTTTGGGACACACCTGAAAAACACTGCCCTGGGTTACTGTCCCTTTTTCACAAAAAAAACCAAACAAAAAGACAAAAAACATCCCATTAAAAATAGTTATTCATCCTCTTTTTGCGAAAGAACTTTTCCTAATTTGAAAACCCCAAAATTTTTATAAAATAGTTGTACTTTAACACATTTCCTGTAGTCGATGTTCGTCTCAGGGCCAATAGGTTGACTTCTCGACAGACACACTAAGACAAAATCAAGTTGGTGGTTAACATCAGTCCAGAAGCTTCTGCTCCAGTTACCGACGGCAACGGAAAAAGGGGGAGGAGCTGCCAGTTACCGGTCACTATGGTAACCACCAACTGCCAAGAGCAGCATAACAGAACTTAAAACATCAATAAATGTCCGAACAAAGAACTTGTTGACTAAACAAAAATAAGTTAAAAGAATAAACAAACACATTTTGACAAACTTCACATTTATGATATTGTTAAAACCAAACCCAGCTAGAGATGTTGAATCAAGAGTTGCCTTTTTTTTTTCAAAAGGTCACGTCACATTTGTGACTCTAAACAAGTTTTATTTAGCCGGACAGAAGGCAAAAATGGCTCTTTGGACTGTAAAGGTTGCAGACCGTGTGTTAGACCTTATAACCATCACTGCTCCCAAAAAACTCTGTATGTTTATGTTTCTGATGCCATTTGCACAGTTTTACTGTCACTTTGTAAATAGTCTGTTTTTATTGCACATTTTGTAAAATATGTTAAATTATCCTATTTTGTTGCACATTCCTGTGGACCAGAGTACACTACCTTTAATAACCACACTATAGTTTATGTAGTAATTTTGTCCTTACTGTACAGTATGTTATTCTTAAATCTGTTTTTATATATTTATGCGTTTATCTTGTGTGACTATATATCTTGATTGCCTATCACAGAGGTTTAAACTGTATACAGTATGTTCTGCAGGAGACTGCTTGTTTACAAAGTAGTAGAATAAATAAATACAAATAATTTCTATTTACAATGACTGCAGTTTAAGCACGTGTTTTTTTCCTAGGAGAGCCATCTATGCTAAATTAATGGCAAACACCCCTAGTTTACATTTGATCTGATTTTACGTTCAGAGGTTCAAAAACAGCAACTGAAAAAACAGTTCTTACTACTGAATGACAGTTTCTAATAGTGACTGTTGAGAAATCAGTCATTTTTATGTAGATTTTTTAGATTTTTGTCAGTTTCTTAAATAAATACACACTATAAGTTGTATAAATGCAAATGAGGGAGTAGTTGGTAGCAAAAAAAGAATATGATGCTGAAATTTGATTTGGTTTGCCGTTTGTAGCCCAACGAAGATGCATGATCCATTATGAGAATCCAAAGTATCAAGCAGGGTATGCTGGTTTACATTTCCCCCCATTTGAGATTTTTGTAGTTTTGGTCTTACCCAATTTCACCTTCTCTTCCTTTTTTTTAGCAAGAATGCGTCAATTTGTACCCATCTTAAATGTGTTTTATATCCAACAATCCAATAAAATCTGCAATAAAAATCTACCAGAAGATGTTATTTTGGTTTGAGCCAAAAATAAAAGGATCTGAACCACAGACAATTTAATCTAAAATAAAATAAAAAAACGCAACTGGAAATTAACTTGAACTAAAATTGAGATTTGAACATTTTTAATATTATTTGCCTCCATAATTCATCACAATTTTGTCATTCATGGGTATGAAGTTGAATTCAGAATATAACACCATTTCAATACGAGACAAAAATCTAATTTAGAAACATTAAGACTGCACCACCTCAGGAAACCATGTAATTGCAATATTGCTGCTAGATATTGGGATGGTGACACCAATTATTCACTTTTCCCTGAGTCTTCTCACCACCATGTCTTCACCACTTTTTATTAGCTTTAAAATCTCACCCACTAAAAATAATAAGGTGTGGAGGTCAAGGGCAGTGAAAGGTCATCCAACAAGCCAGATATAATCGTGGAATACAGAATTAACATGAAAGTACTTAAAATATCATAGGTTGCATTTGAGAACTCTTATTTTGATTCTGCAAAAATCTATACAGCAACAAACAGACTAAACTGACAAATATATAACAGCAATTCAGTTCAAGTGAATGAAATTCAATTGCACACATGTTGATTTGTTCCTGTTCAATGGAAATTAATATTTTTGTTTAACTATAAAATCTTTCTTTGGAGAACCAGATGATTTTAATGATCCTTCATGCCTTTTGTGTCTGTGGCAGCAACAGAGCAAAGGCAGAAAGAAGAAAACTTATGGCAAAGGATTAGGACAACGGAAGACAGAAAAATTCTGCCTTTTTTATTATTCTGATTGAAAGTAAAAACAATTAAAAACAGAATTCTGAAAAAAAAATCCAAGAAAAAAAGTCAGTCATAATTACCAGAAAAAAAGTTGAAAAAGTTGGAATTCAGAAAAAAAAAAAAGTTGGAAATCAAAAAAGTCATAAATAAGAGCCAAAAAAAAAAAAGAAAGAAAGAAAAATCAGAATTCATAGAGAAAAGTTGAAAAAACAAGTCAGGTTTCTAAGAAAGAAAGAATTTCTGAAAATAAATAAATAAAAGAATTCCAAAGAAATAAGTCAGAAATTTGAGGAAAAGAAAGTCAAAATTCCGAGATGAAAAGTCAGAGTTCGGAGGAAAGAGAAAAGAAGAAAACAGTCAGAATTCTATTTTTTTCCCCTTTTTCCATTAAACTAGGTACATTGGTCATTGGTAATTTATAGGAGCTGAAAACCATTGAAAGTTGGATATCATCTGCATTTATATCTTCAGATGGAATATAAGCGGTTTAAGTTGCTTTGAGATGGATTAAGTAGGCAACAAAGATGCTCGTAAGTCATTTTCCTCCAAGTCATGTCACAAGTCCGCTGCCGCCGAATAAGTTTGTGTTCAGCGTTTTGATGGAAAATTTTTAATTCTATTTAACTTTGTATTAAAAAATAATGGCAAAGTAAATTTTACTGTGAAATGCTTAATGCTCAACAATGAACTGAAAGAAAAAACCTCATCTGAATTTTGCATTAAAAAGTTTTAGAAATCATCATAGATTTGAAAAACATAATAAAAAAATTCATATATCACCAAAAATTTGGGGAATTGATTGTTTTACAGAGTTATGGTCAACGTATTTTGTAAACAATAAGATCCGTGTCAGTTGAATACGCTTGCTTTATTTCACAACAATTAATAAATGTTCTGCATTTTTAATAAGTCACTACTTTAACATTTAGTGACCGAGAGTCCCAGCACAAGTCAAAGTCCTGACATCTGCGATACTCGGATGAACCTGTAGCCAAAACGCTCATTATGAATATGAACAAAACAGAGGAGATGATTTTAGTTTTTAACAGAAACAGAGTCAGAGTTTGTTGTGGGGAATGTAATCTCTTCCGATACCACCTGTTGGGAAAGCAGCACCAGAACCAGGGACTTAAAACGGCCCAACAACCTGAAGGCTGTTCTGGTGAAAACTGTAAAACATCCAAACCTGAAACTGCTGCTGCGCAAGTTACTCAACAGGTGGTTGCTAGGTAACCAAAAGAATGAGTGGGTTGCTAGGTAACCAAAGAATGAGTGAGTTAGTTGACTCCACCAACCTTGCTTAGTTGGCCCTGAGAGATTGAGTCACTAAAGCCTTTCCTCTGCCTATGTCTCCCAGAATGCTGTGCGGTTCTGGATTGGGAGTTCAGTGAATATTCTATAAGTGATCCGCGCCATCTTAGTAGGCAAGCACATGAGCAATGCATAGCGGACAAATGTCTTCGAGACCAACAAGAAGAAGACATGTGGATGCTCTTGACCAATGCGCGAGAGAAAGATACATGAGCAAAATGGCTGCTGTTGAGATCAATCTGTATGAGACGGAGAAGGAAAATATGTTGTGGACAAGCTGCCTCCATTCTAGTGAACACGAAGAGTGCATACAACAATAAACTTAAATGGATTTGTACAAACTCTTTGTGTGAACTACAAGCTTCTGGTAACTAGTAGAATAAGTAAATACAGTAGCAAACACGTAGACTACAGGTCCGTCTTAGCTAGCAGATAAAAGCTACATTATCTAAGCTAATTTTGCTAATTCGGTGGCAAGTGCTACAGTAAATATCACTGATATTTATCTTAGTATTACATAGAGTAATCAAGTAGTTGTAAGGTACTTGTATATAAGTTAGGAATGAGGCGAGAGCTACTTCTAAGCTTGTGGCTTGTTTATTGTTGTCATAGCAACTCCACAGCAACTGCCTGCCAAGATGGCTGCCAGTTACAAAGTTGACCGAAGTGTGACATCACATGAGATCTATGTATTGATACTGATCACACGTCTGTTGTGATACATGTATATTTATAGATTTATTGTCCAGTTCCACTGAAATCGATGATGAGCTTTAAAGGGATCCTGACCTCCACGGCCAGTCGGTCCCGTTCTCAAATGTTTTATGAAACAGCCACACCCTGCAGTCCTTATCTGGAGACACTGTCCTGGTCCGCCTCGCTCCAGAAACACTTTGGCATCCTTTTATGTTATTGTCTGCAGCTCTTTGCTCTCACACTGCAAGGCCCACCCAAATTCTTACACAAAACGAAGCCAAACAACCCGCGGCGGCGGCGAACTCCATTTTTCTTCAAATCTTCACATCTTCAGGGTGGATAAGTTTCAGATTTTTAGCCCCAAACTCTGCTGGGATTTCCGACTGCTTCCTGTACTTCCTTTTGAGGTTTCTGCCCTAAATCGCACTGCAGTGTTTACAGGAATCCTGCTCTAAGAAAGCGGAGGGGAAACATGGCAAAAGGAATGAGAGGGAGAGTGTAGAAAGAGGAGGGGGAGGGAAATTCTTTACAGACAGCGAGGGATAATGAGCAGCTTTGGTAAAACTTAGATAACAAACATGTCAACCATGTATGATAGCACAACCAAACCCAGTACAGAACATTTCAAACTTATTCCTACACTTGCTACAGAACATGGGAAAATATTCAAATAAGACAATGTTGCTTCTTTTTTTCTTTTTTTTTAAGAGCAAAGACAGATTATTTTTAAAGCATAACAATGATTTGAAAACAATCAGTAGGGTCAGGTTGGGTGTTCAGGAAGAGGATTAAGCAGAGTTGTTCCTGCCAGTCGGACTCGTTGTTGATAATGTATGCCTCTCCCTTCGTTTTAAACCTACCAGAACTGTTTTGGTTCATTTAAATGCATTGATTATGATGAGCTGCGTTTGCATTCCAGTTTTAGTATTATTGAGCAGAGCCTGCTGCAGGCAGGGAGTTAGCGTAGAACAGACATGCAGCTGCAACCTTTCTGTCCAATGACTGGAGACGTAAATATAGATTACATAACAGCTCAGAGGTACAGTTTAAGTAACTGTTTCCATTACAAATGCATGCAAAATTTTGTCAATATTCCTCTAATGTTGAAAAAACTACATTTCGCAATTGCAGTGTTGCCGTTATTTAAGAAATGCGATTAAAATCACACGTGAATGCGTTTGTTCACGTGGTGCGGCATTAAAAATCATGCTGAGAAAGAATCTTTTGCAAATCAGTTTCTGTCAATAAAAAACTTAATAAATTTCATCAAAAATTGCAGATGTGTGTCTGTTTTTCTTCTAGTGGGTAGAAAATCCAGAAATTTTACTCACCTAAGAGTAGAGGTACTTAATAAAATTACTCAAGTAAAAGTACAACTGTGCAATGTAGCACAAATACTATAAAAAGTATTTTTACTACATATGTATCAATTTAATTTAGTAATTATAACTAGTTCCTGCCAAAATCTGACTTTGGGTTACTGTGGTTTTTTCTACAGAGGTCTATAACAGTTTATTGGATTCTTGCAACTTTGGAAAAGAAGAGACTTAATAAAACCAACATATTGAACTTTTAACTTTTAGTATTTTATTTGTCTGTTAAGGCAGTGGAAGGTCGCAGTATTCCATCTCTATAATGGATTTCAGCAAAAAGTCTAGGTTCTTGAAACTATTCTAAGGACATCACTAAAATTGGCACTGCTGATCTTCAGATCAAGCTTGAAAAATGTTTCAGAGTTTGTCAGCAAGAATAAATCTAAATTTGGCCTCAAAACAAGAAGTGAAGTCTCGCTCAGAGATGCATTTCATGTATTGACACCTGACAAAGTGCATCAACTATGCATTTCTGCAAACGGCTGACATTTACAATTAAGCGTCAACAGTTTGCTAGCTTTAGATAGCATTTTTATTTTGCAGTTGCAGTCTAACTGCAGCAAAAGGTACAGATTCAGGGAAGCTGAATGAAAATGCTCGACAATTTTTTTTATTTTAATTTGCAGAAAAAGTTGTATTTTTTTTCCAATGCACAATTGTGTGCCACTCTGTGTAGCTTTATCACATAAAACCCTATGAAGTTCACTGAAGCTTGTGGTTGTAGCATGAGAACAGTTCATTGGTGTATTTAATAGCTGCAACAAATTCTGTTCCTTGTAAATGCAAAAAGAAAAACATCCAGGAAACCAAAATGTGAACATTTTGTGTTTTCTATGTGTAAAAACTAAGATAAGTTAAGCTAATTTTATGGACAATCCTGAGTCTGCTCTTCATGACGCTGCTATACAACAACTGTAAAATTGGAATTGCGAAAATAAATTTGCTTTCTGGAAAAACAGCAATTTTGAAAAAGACCAAAAAACCCCGACAGGAAGTAGTTGGAGGATGATGTTTCTGAATAAACTTATTCACATGTTATTTAAATTTTTCTCTTATTTAATGGAAACACTGCAATTGCAAAATTGTGTTTCTCCAACTCTCGTGGAAAAGCAACAAAGTTTTGCGTCTTCTTTCAGAGGCTTCTTCAGATTCACTGTGACACAGACAGCTACAGGAAATGCTTCCTTACCACAGCTTGTGAGGAATTATTTGTAAACACAGCGGATGGGCGAACAATTCGGAAAGAGCCGATTGGCCTTTAAACCGTCACCGGTTGCCATAGTTACCAGCGTTTATCTTGCTGTTGTAACATTAGCTGTGCTAAAAATAAAACCGCTGACATGATTTTCACTCATTTTTATTCTGGGCCAAATCAAAAATCTGAATGTTCTTAAAGGGCCGGTTGTGCCAGAATGCATTGATAAAATCCATAAAACTGTTAAAATATCAGTAAATATCTGTTTATTTTAGAATTTAATAAGTGTTTCTTAAAATTAAATAACATTGAACATCTTTTCACACTGATCAGTCCATCCAGGATTTTGTGATTGTTTTTTAAATCAAAATCATAGATATTGTGGTGCTAATTTGGAAATATTTGTAAGAAATTTTGACTATATTTGAGCTGATATTTGACGTTAAAAGTGGCTTTTTATTAATTGCCGTATTGAACACAGATATAACTTGACATCCACTGAGGCAGAGACAGCAGTCACTTAAACCCAACGTTTTTCGCCAATTTTGGAAAGATATTTGCAGTAAAAATCAGAAAAAATGTGGGAATTTGTTGACTTTGTGTGAATTTTGCAGATTTGTGAAAAACTGGAGGGACTTATTGATGTCATTTGGAGTCTAAAGAGCCACAAAAAAGCTGCAGAAGGCCAGATTTGGCCCACGGGCCTCGTGTTTGACACATGTGCGCCATAAGTATCTACAACAACTCTTTGAAGAAACCTGAATAACATGATCTAAAACATTTAAATTTCCATTTGGGATCAATAAAGTATATATATTTTTAATATAATTGGAGAAATGCATTGTAAGGAGGTTTGATTTGCTCCTTCCAGTCTGAGCCACCAGAGGAAGTAGCTGAACTTTTAGCAAAAGCTGCAAGGTTAGCATGACTAGCTCTGCTTTTATCTTCAATAAGATGCCATAAAATAATAAAAATAAAAAAACAGTATGCCTGAGGAAACAGACAACCCACTGACCTGTGGATCAGTATAAATGAACAAACACCTCATGAAAAGTTGCCTCAAATAATAAATAATGTGTCCTAACACTTTTAATACTCTCTGATCTGTTCTATGTTAGATGAACACAGAGCAGCCATTATCGATCTGCTGGTTAAGAACTGATCCATCTGTTTACATGTCAGCCCTGGCAGTAATTTAAATGAATATGTGGAAAGTTCTTATCAAGGAAGGAGGGAAATGAGGCGCTCCTGCTGTGAGTGAGGGAAAGAAAAGGCCTCAAGGCCGCGCCGTAAACCAGACAGTGGCAGCTTTCATAAGACCAGAGTGGAGCATAATGCAGGAAGAGAGCTTCATCCCACACAGCTTTCAGAAGAAAAGCCCCGCAGTACATGAACGGCTCACAATTATTCAAAAAGCAAACGATCAAGTCTCTTTTTTTTAACTCAAAAAGTATTTTTTTAAAGTTTTGTCAGACTTAAAACCCGCCTGTTTGAATGAAACATTGACCAACATTTTGATGTGTAATGATAGCACTTAATAAAATATAATGTTTACTTGTTTACTGTGGTGTTTTTGTGACTGTATGTTTATGATTTGAACTGCCTTGTTGCTGAAATGTGTTATACAAATAATCTTGATTTACTTATTGATTTAGATCAAGCTAGTTAGCATAGCCACTGATGACGGTAAGTTGTTTCTCCATACTGGGCACATTTAGCAGCTACTACATGAGCTTGATTGATGCCTCCTGGCTCTGATTGGTGGTTTTTGATTGGGAGTGGTAATAAATTTTGCTAAACAATAAATTATCCCATAATTTATCACAATAAACGACAATATTGTTGATTTAAGGCCATTTCCAAGTAATTACTCTGGAACACGTTCTCAAAGATTAATAAACTTTACTTTCTAATGAACATTTAACATTGGAACTGGAAGACATTTTAAATATCCAAAATAAATAAGCAAAACAACAGAAACAACAAATAAAATAAATTATGAAGACTCTTTGAACAAAGTTGATCTTCACAAACTTACTAAAAAGACTTTCGTCATCCTGTTTTTGGTAGAGCGAAAAGAGAAAAATGATAAATCATGCAAATTGAAATTAATGAGCTCATTTCAATTTATCCTGTGGTTAATTGATTTATTGCTTATTGGGATAGGACTGATGCTTTTTTTCCAGATGGCAGTAGTAGCTCAGGAAGGAGATACATCTTTTCACAGATTATCTGTGTCTTAATCTGTCACAACATGGTGACGGTTTTAACAAATATGTAAAAAAACAAAAAAAAAACATTTTTTAAAATAAAAGTTTCATACTGCAGCTTTAACACCCAAACGCAAACATGATTAAAATGATCAATAACAGGAATTTCAGAGCTGGTATGGAGGCTGTTGGGCCCCCAACCTGAATCCTGCCTTGACCCCCATAAATCCTCTAACCGGCCGTGCGTGTGGGCGAGTGAACGCGTTCAGTTACTCACTTTTCTGTCCGTCACGTCCTCCGCCACCGCCTCGATGACCCCGGAGCCCTCCATGCCCAGCGTGACGGGCGGGGACGGCAGCAGCTCGTACAGCCCCTGCTTCCCCAGCAGCTCGGCGAAGTTCAGCCCGCACGCCTTGACCCGAACCAGAACCTCCCCGGCCTTCAGCGACGCCTTCTTCATGCTCTTCACCTGCAGCTTGATCTTATCGCAGCCTCCGTATCCCGTCAGCACCAGAGCCCGGTAGGTGATGGGCTTCTCCTCTTCAGCTGATGCGGGGCTGCCGCTGCCTGATGCCGGCTTGGCTTTTTCCTCTTCTTCGGCGGCAGCGGCGGCCGGTGGAGGTTCGTCGGTCTTCTTCACCTGCTCCGGTTCTTGCTGCGGAGTTGGAGCCTCTTCTTCACCAGACATCATCTTCTCCACTTTTAAGAAGCTTTCACAAGATTTTCAGCTCGTGTCCGTTTGCTGGAGTCCGGAGGCTCAGGAAGCGGAAACGGGAAAATTAAAGAAAGATGTTTCCGATTCAAACAGCTTTCATAAATAAGAGGCTCCTTATAAAGACACCCGCTTTGTTTGCAAACCAGATTGCCCCTCTCTGGTTCCCGTGTGCGCTCCACTCAACAAGTGGTTAAAATGAGGCGCGACACAATAACCACAGGATTTCCGGTTGGTATTTTCAAAATAAATCTCAAAGGGCAGCTGGATCGTTTAGGCAAGTAGCACAAACCCCCCCACACATTTTAAAGCCTGTTAACAACAACAACAACAACAACAACAATAATAATAATAATAATAATAATAATAATAATAATAATAACAATAATGGTCGGATTTATTAGAAGAAAAAAAAGTTGCTTTTGTAAATTAAAGTACATCAATAGGTAGTTTCATAAATAATTAGGTATGAACTGATGATGGAAGGTTTAATAAGTCCTTATTAAGTAAGTTGTTTTCGAACAACTTCTGTTGTTGCCAAAATAAATTACGTTAATTTGTATTCTTCAAGTACTTGAGTACTGTTTATATTTTTAAAAATACCAAAATATTATACAACTCACATGGTATTGATTCTTACATAAACAATAAAGTCTACAAAACATGCATTCATTAAAAAAATTAAAAATAAATTAAAATTTTAATATCTATGGGTGCCCCCCAAACTTGGAGCCCTGGGCTACTACCATTGTAAGCCCTTTCTAAAGTCTGGTTTAGATGGATGTGGGTTAATTTTGGACATGATTGTTAAGTGATTAGCCTCTGTATCAAGTTGTCTTTTTAAAATAAAATTGCATTGCAAAAAAAGAAAAACAACAAAAAAACTTTCATATTTTTTAATTAGTAGGATTTAAATTTTCTCCATATGCTTATTTTCTTGTTTTTATTTTTTATGTCTTTGTTAAATATGTGTAACTTTTTTCCTATAGATAATGTTGTCATATAAGTGAATATCAGTGAAGCTGAGCAGTTGTGAAAATATATAAATACATAAATCAGTACATGAAATATGAAAGCATGTTACCTTTTCTTAGCGTGATTTATTTGTTTAGTGTCATATTTGAAATGTCAAGTTTCAAATGTGAATAAATTATCACGGTAGGGAAAAAAAATAAACAAAATCTTTTATTATGATAGGTAAACTTGACTTCCGGTGCTGTTCTTTCTCTCTCTGACTAACTTGACGGAGGTTTGAAAAACTGGTAGATCTGTTATGTTGGCATAAAAAACTTCAGGGATGTGAGGCGGAGAGACACAAAACGCGGACACTGGAATCCCGTTGACGAAAGACTGGATTTTCTCCAGTTTACAGCTGAAAGAAATATAATTTCTTACTTCCATTCATTGAGAAATAAAACTGATTGGATTAAATGTGTTTCCTAGTTGTTGGTCACTAATTGAAGCTTTTATTAGTGCATTTTTTTATTATTTTGTTGTCTTTTTGGAACAGCTGTTAAACAGTGAACTTAGACTTCTTGCTCTGACCAGCTGAAGTATAAAACACACCCACAGTGTTTTGCACACACACACTTGCATCCTGCATTCAGAGCTGCTGCTGTTACATTTCTTTCTGCTGACTGAATGAGGCTGACAGGAAGTGGTGACAAACACAGAGCTGATTTTTTCTTTTTTTTTTTTTTTAGTGGGTTTGAGTCTTTGCAATTTCCACACCATTTCTTATTCCTAATGAAGTTCAGATGGAGTTAGAGAAGTATTGCCGATCCAGGGGTCTGACTTTTACATTTAAATTTACTCTGAAAAGTTTATACACCCCTGTTAAATTGTGTTGCTGTAAACAAACGAAACTTCCTCTCAGGAAGTTACTCTTTTGTTGATTTGGTGCATGGTGACCCACTGTGGTACTGAAAAATAAAAGTACATCTTCATCATCTGCTTTTCTCAGACGGTAGTGGAACAAATGGGCAGTCGCCCAGGCCGGTATTAGAAAAGGGTTTGTGGGGAGGCATGAACATCTATTAAAACCACATCAAAAATCTGAATTTTCTTAAAGGGCCGGCTGTGCCAGGATGTACTGATAAAACCAGTGCAGCTGTTAAAATGTCAATAAAAAGCTATTAGTTTCTTAAAATTAAATATTGATCATCTTTTCACACTGATCAGTCCATCCAGGATTTTATTTTTTTATTTTTATTTTTTTTTGCAATCAAAATAACAGGTTTTGTGGTGCAAATTTAGAAATATTTGTTTGAAATTTTTATGATATTTGTGCTAATGTATGATGTTAAACCTAACTTTTTATTAATCGCTGTATCGATCACTAATATAACTTGACCTCAAGTAAGGCTGAGGCAGCAATCAATTAAATCCAAAGTTTTTTGCCAATTTTGAGAAAAAATTAGCAGTAAAAATGTGAAAAAATGTGGGGATTTGTTGATTTTGTGTGAACTTTGAGTGAGTATTGCAGATTTGTTGAAAAACTGGAGGGACTTATTTATGTTATTTGGAGACCAGAGGGCCACATAAAAAGCTAAGTCGGGCCACATTTGAATCAAGAATCACATGAAGAATCAAGGCAACATTCCAGGTTTGGTTTTGATGAAGGATTACATTATAAGATGATGTAAAACATTTTTTAAAACGTCAATTTTAAAAAATGTTTTAAAATTGAAAAAATTTTAAAACACTGATTTGATATTTAGGTTTTTAATAATATTATTAGCCTATATGGTGCAATTAGCAACGAAACTCCTGCTATAACTAGAAAAAATCAAATCACGTTCCAGGTGCATTTTTTCCATAATACCAAGATTTAAAACTATAAACAAAATGGTGTATCTTTATATGTCACTTAAAAACTGAAGTTGTTGTTCTTTTTTTCTTTTTTTTTCTTTTTTGGCCAGACGATGGCGCTAAAAACTAATCAACAGTAGAGATTTCCTGAGCCAAACAAATCTGACATTATCAGTGACAAAAGACACACAGTGTTTCTCAGAGCAGCTAAATTACTTCCTGTCATTACACAAAAATGTCAACAATCCGCGTTTTGTGCAATTTAATGAACCAGATTCACCAAATTAAAAGTATCGCTTTAACGCCCCATTCTTATTTCCAATTATATGAGCGAGAAAAGTATTTTAAAATAACTTTTTTATTTATTCTGTTTATTTTACCCCATTTATTCACTTAAACTTCGTGCAAACAGAATAGTTGTGTAAACTGATGGAAAGCATGGAAACGCATCAAGTGAACTATAATTAGTCAGAGAAGAACAGGAAGTGCAGAAACTCAGCCTTCAAATCAAATTTGTTGTCTCGTCTAGTTATTTTTCCTTTTTACAATTTCTTTTAATTGCAAAGAAATTTAACAATCTGTTTAATATTAGACATATTTAAAAGGGAGAAAAAGAGAAAGAACAATCAAATATGATAATGTTATGTTTTATGTTTTTTTTCATGCAGCTTCAACTGCCTTCCTGACTTTTTTTTAAACCTAAATGTTTTTCTAGCTTCTCCTCACAGCTAGCTGTGCTACACTGCTAACACTAATTTGTATATAAACAGGATCAGCCACTGGAGCTTCTGTTTCTATTTGCTTTTTCTTTCCTTATTTATGAAAAAATCTCTCATATGTACAATAAACTAATATTTATTCTTTTCAAAGAAAAAGAAACAGAATTTTTAGCTTAAAATCTATAAACGAATATATTGCAATTTCATTTTCTGTCCTTTAAGGTTTTTTCTTTTTTAATGAATTTTGTTTCTGTTTTTTTGGTGGAAATTTGCAGAATTTTCATGTATGAATTTTGAAAATTTTCCTGACTTGAATAAAAATAATGTCCATAAAACTTTGTGTTTCTCATTTAACATAAAAAAATTGAGTGAAAAAATAAACATTGCAAAGCCAACTTAACTTAGAAATGAGTTAAAAAGTAAAAGAAAAAAACATAAAATGTTATGTTAAGTGAACTTGATGTAATAATGTAAAAACTTAAATAAGTTGGGTCAACTTGAAAAAAAAAATCTAATCATTTTTAGATCAATATAATTGGAAAAGACAGTTAAGTCAACTTAATTGAAGTTACAGAATAGAAGTGTTTTGAACTTAATTTAAGTTGACAGAACTTAACTGAGTCAAACAAGGAAACTAGACTGAGTCAAGTTGAGTCATAAAATGTTTTTTACAGTGTAGCCAAAACGTCGAAACCTAATTATTTTTGTGTTTAACTTAGATTCAATTCAATTCAAAAATAAATGTAATTTACAGATGGATATATTTAATCTTTGAAGGTAATTTCAAACTATTGCAGAAACGTTTTTGCGCTTTTATTGTGATAGAACTGAAACGGAAGCAGATCTTTAATGGCTTCACCTTTACATCCAGGTATGATCCCAGAACTCCTCGGCTGTTGGAGCAGAGCAGCGCAGCGCAGCGCGGAGCATGGTGCCGCCGAACCCGACAGAGACCGTGTGGGACTGAACTGTTCCCCCGTCGTTTCATTTCTCAGGAGGAATCCTCCGGAACCACCAGAACCTCTGCTCCACGACCCGCAGACCGGATCTAAATGACAAGCAGAGCCATCCAGTGATGGAGAGCAAGGCTTTACTTCGCTGTAAGATCGTGGTGGTCGGGGACTCTCAGTGCGGGAAGACGGCTCTCCTTCATGTTTTTGCCAAAGACTCGTATCCAGAGGTAAAAACACATTTTTTTATTTTAAGAAAACAAAACGCATCCGCGGATATTTCATCAGCTGCGGTGCGTAAAGCCTCATAAAAAGGCGATGAGACGGCTTAAATTTTAACTGTTTTGGCATAAAACTTGAAAAATCAGCTTTTGTTTATTAGCTGTTAGTCTTAAAGTTATGATTTAAGACGTATGACTTAAGTTATGACTTATAGATTTTGATATATATTCTTAAACATGGATACGATTGGAACGGACATACAGTCTCTAGTTTAGTTAAAATATCCAAAAACGATAATATTTAAACAAACTTTTATGATCATTTTACTTTTTATACTTTTTATTTTTTAGAAAAGGAAGAAAAATCAGTAATTAAATCAGTCTCCAGCTGACAGATAATGTCACTTTGCGCACATTTGCGCACCGAGAAGCACAGGAGCGCACTTCATCGCTTCTACTCAACAAACATTAAGGGCTTTTATGTTAAGATTGTAATAAAACTGCTAAACAAACAATTCAAGTTATGATTTTACTTGTAGCATACACAAAGGGTTTCAAATATGAGAAGTTGTTGCTTGGAAGTAAATACCGTCCAAATTATTAAGCATAGTGAACAGTAATCCATGTAACATCGATAAAATATGTAATAAATGAATAAATAAATAAATAAATAAGTCAACTTCTGCCTCAGATATATAAAGTTGAACTTATCTTTATTCAAATGTGGCTGAAATCTGTTTCAAAATTTGTCCAAAGTTTCTTATTCACCTTCATTGGCACGTGCCTCTTGTGACGTCATCAACCCAAACAAAAGCACGATTGGCAGGGATTTCCTTCTTACTGTACCTTTAAAAAAATCAATTTAAAGAAATAAAATCAATGCTATCATTACACAGTCGTGTGTGTTTTCCTTAATTGTAACTAAATGGAATCTCTAAATAAATTGGTATCAATTTAGAAGCTAGAAACTGATTTATTTATTATAACTTTGTATCTTTATTTACATAATCAAAGCAAATGGACATAAATTCTTAATTTTGAAAATGAGTCAAAGCTGTGAAATGCTTTATTTTCCATCTAATTCCTCTTGACATTCAGCGCTGGTTTCTCTCTGAAACACGGCAATTTATGTTAAAAATATAAATCTGACTGTCCTATGGAAGGAAAATGCTGCCCAAATTTCTCTGACCTCATGCCATCTCGTTGCAGAACTATGTTCCCACCGTGTTTGAGAACTACACAGCCAGCTTTGAAATCGACAAGCAGAGGATTGAGCTGAACATGTGGGACACTTCAGGTAGGTAGACTAAAGCTGCCGTCTCTACCTCAAAAAGACATTTCCTGAGCGCTTCAAGGCTTTCTGCCAAGCATTTCTTCCTGTACGGTTTTTACACTGTCGTCACATTTTCATGTATCATTAATTATGAACTGTAACAAGCTGTCATCGGTATCGGCACACATGCATGTGCCAGTTTCACAGTTTGGAGAGGAATAAGCAACACATTCAGTTTGATGGTTCGTTTTTCTGACATGCAAAGTGTTGACGTCTTCATATTGAGTTTTTACTCTCACTGGCGTTTATTCTGTGCTTTCAATCACACTGAGCTGGAAAATGTTCTCACCCAGTGAACGTCCAGCATGTCATCATCCACAAACTTCAATGTGCTTCACTGGGATTTTATGATTCAAGTAGCACAAAATTGTGAAATGAAAGAAAAATAATGGAAAAAATGTTTTGCATATAAAGATCTGAAAAGTGTGGCCTGCCCATGTAGATGCAAGTCTCAGTTAGATTTAGGTCTAAGCCATCGGTGACCAAACTGAATAAAAAAAATTAAAGTGATTTTTCTGTCTTTCTTTTTTTAATTTTTTATTTTTACCTGTTCAATAGTTTGACAAAATATTAGGGAGAAAAAACAAAAAATAAAAATGAAATTACAAGAAT
>NW_006800287.1:571744-585316 GCF_000485575.1 Poecilia formosa | reverse complement strand
CAAAAACAGAAAATTTAAAAATTTTTGAGATTAGCTATTGCTTTCTATTTTTTTTTTTTTTTTTTTGGCCAAATTTTTACCATTCTTGACTTATGCTCAGGGGCCGAATAAAATAATTTCAAGGGCCACAAATGGCCCACGTGCCACGCTTTGGACACCTCTGTTCCAAGTCACTGAAAAAGTAAATTTATAAAATGTTCAATTATTTTATTTTTTCATACTAATGTTTAATAATCTCTAATTATGTCACAGAACAGTTGTAGATGCTATGATTAAATTAAAAACAGATGGACTCAAGTGAGAGTATTGTTTACTTTTTAAGGTATTTAGTTGTAATTTTTAAAGTACAGTAATACAGATATGCACCTCACTTTTAAGAGTTTTATATACAAACTTATTTGATAACAAGGTTTCTTTTTCCTTCCACTTTACAACTAGAAGAAGTTTTGGCCTTGTTTCTAATATATTTCTCTCTGTAAAAAATTTACCAAGCTTAAAATATAATTACTGAACAAGCTAAAGAACCAGAGTTGTATTTCTATATTGATGCACCAGGCTTCAACAAAACTCCTGCCTCAATTTGTCAAAATGCTGTAAAAACCTCGTTTTTATGATATAAAACTTATTTCATTCATCTGGTTTGAGTTCATGTTCACTTATAAGAGTTCAAAATCAAAATCACTAACAATTGATTTGGTGAAAGAAAAACAAACTCCTGCAACAGAAAGATGAAAAATTATTGTTTTTGCCTGCAGATATTGAGTCGCATAATACCTAAATAAAATGCTTTTATGTTTATAACGTCAAGGGTTATAAATGCTATAAATGTTTTTCAATGGCAACATGAGTCAGACTTTCAGGATTTGACTTGGATATTTTTATTCTGTAGATATAAACGAGTCTTTTTCTCTCTGGCACCTTTAAACCTCTTACACTTTCCTTCACTTTTATGTGGCAACACTCAGACAAACCTCCACATGCAGTGCAGAGAGGAGCTTAATGCACGTCGGTGCAGCGGCCGCCGCCCATCAGACCAGCTAAACAAGCTGCAGATTAAGAGCTGCTGCAGCTGCTGCTGGCCTGTGGGTGAGGCCACCATGTTTCATACAAAACGCCTTCTGAAACTGCTGCTTCGTTCAAACACACCTCTTTCCTCACCGAGTTGTTTTGTGAATAACAATTACGCCAGTGGGACGCTCAAACAGTAATTTTCTCCTCCTTAGTTAAGAATAAAGTTCCTCTTTCAGCATGTACTATACTGCTGGAAATGTGATCAGACCTGATGAACAGCCTCTTGGGTTGAGTTTAACATCACAAAGAATGCTCTCTTTATGTGTTTTAAATGCTCCCTTCAGCCTCCATTCGATCTAAATATATGTCTGCGTCTAAATCTGTACGGCAAAAAACAAAACAAACTTCCTCATATCAAGAGAGGCCTGAAACCGACTGTCAAGAAATGGTTGACAGCATTGACACTTAAAGGGGATTTATTACACAAAATTCACATTTTGCAGATTTTATTGCTTCCATTTGGGTCTCAACGGCATCTAAAAACAAACAGCCAGCTGCTTATTTTGGTAATAAGTTTTTAGGTGTTTGGAATATGAGCCATTTCTTTGCTTTTGTTTTAAATTTATTTTTATTTTATTACACTACGTTCAATAAAGTCAAACTCAAACTCAAAAACCTTCTTGAATGTAACGTCACCTAGTAACCCCAGACAAGCCCAGCCCGTTACCTAGCAACCTCAGCAGAATTCTGCCCGTCACCTAGCAACCCCAGTGGAATTCCGTCCGTCACCTAGCAACCCGAACTGAGTTCCAGTACGTTTAGTCAGCTGGTTTTATGTGCTGTAGAATGGCTACATTCGCACAGCCTGGCTACATACACAGAGTTTTTTTTTTTTTTTTTTTAAAAACAAAACTTTTTTTGAGACCAATAAAATAAAAAAACATTCAAATATAGTTAAGAAAAATGCAATATTTGTTTTCTGTTAAGGCAAACATCTGAGAACCTTTCTCAGACAGTACAGTATACTGGTTTTATTGAAACACTACATGTTTAATGTATTGGTGAGCGGGTAAAATGAAAGAAGCTAACAATTAAAACGGTGTTTTTAATAGAAAAATGACTCCTGATTACTTTTAACTCATCGATTTTGGCCATTGACCACCATGAACCTCTAATGCCACATTAAATTGTGGCTTCTCACGACAAAAGGAAGCGGCTTAAGCCTTTCCAGAGTCTGTATTTCTACCAACGATTCACCTGGCCAGTGGTAACCAGACCTGTGGGAAATGAGAGGCAGCTAATTATATATTTAACAAGGTTACTATCAGAGAGTCTGCGGTCGCTGCTTCGGCTCCAATCGCTGGGTTTGTGTTTACACAATGGGCTGCACCGTCCCTTCAAAAACAGCTATCTGCTTGCTGCTGCGGGTTGCTGTTTCAAGAACATCATTCATTATTTATTCTCCTTCCTGTTAGCGACGCAGCTGGTACAAACCTTTGGTTCGGCAAATCTGGGTTTGATTTGACTCAGTTTACACCTGAAGATGACAAGATTCAACAAAATGGACCTGATTTGTGTACATTTCGCTTGTAAATGCTTAATTTTTTGTTTCAAACACTGAAGAAATGCAGAATTACCAACAGATCTTTGAAACTTGATTATCCTGCTCCTGTTTTGCCACTTTTCAGGCAGTTTACTGCTGCGTTTAAGGCCTTTGGAGGCAGTTTTGCTGATGTGTGTGTGGGAATGTGCAGGCATGCGTTAAACGTGGCTGACGTAGAAAAGCTTTCAGGACGGCGGCATGAGTTTGGCGTTCATTGTCCGTCTCTCTGCAGATGAAAGTCAGAAACTAGTCCAGCATTTTAAACAACATTTCTGTCGTTTGGAGGTGAAATTTGAAACACATTTAGGGGCATATCTGTAAATTAAAATACAATTGAAAAGTTAATTTACATCAGACATTCATAAGCATTTATTTTTTGCAAATTTCTCAGAAGATTATTCTACTTTTGTCCTGTGAGTTTTAGTTAGGTTTAGGAGTGCGCTTGGTAGATTTTATTAGCTAAATATTGTTTGGTTTCAGTTTAGTTTTTATTAGTCATCGCCGTTCATTGTGCACTCTTTTCTGCCACAGTTTTTCCTTCCACTCAACTTTCTGCAACTTTAACATAACCTACCTGTATTACAAATCTGAGAATCTCAATTATTTTGTCTTTTTTGTCATTTTTATTAATATTATTGAAACAACAACAAAAGTGTTCAATAAAAGTATATAAAGAACTAATTTAGTTTGAATTACCTCTTATAACTTTTAAAATCATTGTGTTGTAGCTTTTTTTCCATTTTATTGACTAAATGTGCTGTTAAGTCATATTAACCTCACTTGTGTAATTTTTTTTTGTTTTAGCAAGAGAAATTAGTCATGGTTCGGAGAAAAAACAGCATTTTGTTTAATTCTGGCACATTTACAAAAATGTAAATTGATGTGCATTGTCCCTTCCAGATAAAATAAATTAAATTAAATTAAAGTCAGGAGTCATTAGCATCAAACAAAGTGGAACAAATTATGTTTTGGAGGCTTTGAGTTGTTTGGATCTAGACTGTTATTCCTTCCCTTTTTTCAATTCAATTTTTATTTTTAATTTTCACAGAAAGAGAAAAGAAAACCTGAACAAAAGAAGGTCAAGGGGAAATTTTTCATATCTTCCAGATGGATTGTTACATCTTTCATCTGAGTGACGACAAGACCCTCCCACCTTCCAGAGGTCATGAAAGGTCAACCAGCCCTACCTTCTTCAATTCAGACAAAATTGGTGTCAATCAACTCCACTATGTTTGTGCTGCAAAAAAAATTTGTGCCACTTTGGCTTTGAAGTTATAAATAAAAGGATAAAGGTCAAAAGGTCAACCAGGCTCCCCCACTTTTACGAAATCAAATAAAAAATTTCATGAATATCTTAAAAGTCGAAGCAGCACAAACAAAAGATTTTGCTGTACAAATGTAGTCAAGTTGATTTTATCTGATTTGAAGAAGGTTGTGGGTGCTGGTTGACCTTTCATGACCTCTGGAAACATTTCTTAATATCTTTAAAATTATAGCAGCACAAACATTTGACAGAAAGTTTGTATGATTTTAAGGATCAGACAAAACTGTGGGGGCAGCTTCACTCAGGTTTCATCTACACTTCAAGTTTAATTGCTTTCTCGCATTTTCCAAACAAATATTTAGTTTTAATTTTTACAGTAGTTGATTGTATGAACCAAAAAATAAGTTGTTTCCAGTTAAATTTAACGTCTTTTCCAAATAATCTGTGAAAATTTGCTTCCAGAAAGTAATTATTTCCACCAACAGTGGGGAAAACTTGTTTGGTAACTTTACTGGAATGGTGTAAATTTTTATTCTTATTCAAATTAACACTTGAATAAGTAAATAAAACAATATGTATTGAGATGAGTTGGTAAAATCTGAAAACTGAATTCAAGTTATGACAAACTAGCGAGGGATTCGTTACCGTATTAAGATGTTAGTGTGAGGTCAGAGGTCAGAGGAAGACACATTATTATTAAAACGGCGAATGAGGAAGGCTGTGTTGTGTCTCAGAGAAATGAGACGGCGTTCGGCGAGGTGCCAGACGAGCCGCGGAGCTGCACACAAACCGGGGGTTTAATTAATCAGCCACTGCCTGTGTGACCAAACGCTTGGCCCGCTGTCGCCTCCGTTCTTCATCTCCTCTCACCGCCCACTGCCTTCTCACGCCGGCCTCCATTACAAAGACCACGAGTCGGCTCAAACTTCCTGCCACGTAGAACAAACTCCATTTTTCCAACTTCCTAACAAAACAAATGTCCTCTGCTAGATCTCACACAACCTTCAATGTCCGCCTGGATATTTCTGCTTATTTTAATTGTACAAAGTTCTTTAAATGTCCCTTGAGTAAATATATTTGCCCATTTACCAATAACAATTGGAACTTTCAATATCTGGCAAGTTATTTTTGCAATTTACCGTCTATTAAAAGAACGTCCCTCAGCTTAATTTCACTCCCTGCTACGTTGGGGGGAAATTACCGTAATAACCTGATATCGGCTGGAAAGCGCTACGTCTCCCCTTTCAGAAACCGTTTGAATTTTTCAGATAGCGCAATGTGTGGCGGGATTATGGTACTGGAAATCTGGTTGGATTGCCGGCGATACGTTCAGTCTAGAAGGGTTAAAGGGGAACTACTATGCAAAATCCACATTTTGAATGTTTTGGTTTTTCCATTCAGGGATCAACTGCTTCTAAAAAAACAGCCCAAACCTTTAAAAAAAAGGGCAATAATTAAAAGTTTTTTGGTGCCTGGAAAATGAGCTGTATCAAAAACCTCCCGTTACCAAGCTACACCAGGGGAACTCTCCCCGTTACCTAGCAACACCAGGGGAACTCTCCTCATTACCAAGCAACTCAATCGGCGCTCCAACACGTTCGGTTAACTGGTTTTAGCGCCGTTTGAGCTGTACAATGGCTGCTGGAAAAGACAAATGTTTTGCTACATTCTTGTTGGTTGTGCAGGAGGCTCCACTTCTGCTTTTCAAACATGTACGGTTTTTAAAATTATGCATTTGTTTGCAGCCATTTTGATGTTGGCACTCATCAAAATATAGCGTCTGTTCATTTGTTTATTCTATGATGTTTTCTTTATAACTTTGTAATTTTCTGTTTTTATTACATAAAGCACCTTGAGTCGCTTTGTTGCTGAAATGTGCGACACATAAAGTTGACTTACTTTGAGATAGGGGTCCAGCAGCAGCTCATTTGTATTTAAAGTGACAAGACGCCCTAAAACGGTTCATTCTGAAAATACTTTATGTTTTCTTGTTCAGGTCACCTTTAACATTTCAATTTCCATGCATTTCTTATTTTACTCAATTCCTTCGGTTAGAATAACGAGCAAAGACACCACAGAGGAAAGTTAAGCACTCAAAGAGCGCAGAGGTTTTCTTCCAACCCAAAAGGTCAATTTGCTCTGAAGATGCTGGAAAAGGTCAAAAGAAACGAAACAGCTGCAACATTCACCGTTTATTTCTTCCAATTTCATGTCCAGCGAATTAAACCTAGTTCTGCATTGAAGCTTTTCCGCATTATTATGATTTATTTTTATTTCTTTAATAAAAACAAAAAGTGTTGCTTTAAGCAAGACTGTAGTTAGACCTCAGCACTGTTTTTTGAGATGATATTCAGAAAAAAATGTTTTAACTTGAGGCTTTGACATTTTACTACATCTGTTCCCTTTATGTAATGTAAGAAAAGCAAGACACTGGATTTGTTTCTGTTATTGTTCAGAACCAGGAGAAGTTTAATCTAAAAGGGAGTTTACCTGCGATGTAATGTTGGTGCAAGAAAAATTAGCTTTACTTGAAAAAACAAAGATTATTGTAAAATAATTCATCTAAATAATGTAAATTTACTCACATTTTCCACCTGGAACCTTTAATACTTAAAATAAATTAATCTTTTACTGCAATAGCACAACCTGACACTGGAAAAAAATAATCTGAGGAATAAAACCCTTTAATAATAAATAACTGTTGTTATTTTCGATCGTTTGTCTTTCAGCTGTGAAGCTCACACACTTTATTCAGTTTTGTTTTTAAAATTAAATTAAAAATTTGCCATAATGTCACTAAATTTGACATTTATTCCTTATTGTTTGTTTCTTCACTACCCTACTATTCAAATTACATTTGTTATGGTAGGACAGAAAATGATTTTTCTAATGAGACCCGAGAAATAAAACAATACAACAGAAAAGTGACACCAATTCATTTTTAAGAAATAAATTGGTAAAATAAATTTCTTCGCTTTTTTTGTTTTATCTGCTCAATAATGCACTAAACCTGCAAAACGTTAAATGTATAAAGTAGTTTTATTTAAATATGTAAATTGTTTCTGATGCAAAAATCAAAAGGATTCTCGTATAACTGCATTACGAAGAGACACATTGATGCTTTTTTGTCAAATATTTACGGCCACAGTGGAACACGGGTCGTCACTTCCTGTGTCTGGATTTGTTTCTTTTTACCACAAATTTTAAATAAAACAAGAAACTTGTTTAATAAAAGAGAAACATGCATGCAGGTGGAGGAAGCGTCATGAATATCCAAAGGCAGGAATATACAGCCTCAGCTGGTTCATGTATCAGAACGGCCCAGTCAAAGCCCAGATCTAAACTCAGTTGAGATTCTGTGGCAAAACTTTAAAATAGGTGATACAGACTCTGCATCCATACTGACTGGAACAAAAAATCTAATTAAATAAAGCAAATTGAACTATTTACTTAAGAGCGCTGAACATGATTTTCAAATTTTTGTTTAAGAAAAAATAAAAACATTAATTTTGTTCCATTTACTTCAGTTTTAAGCATTTTTGTGCTCATGATGAAAAATCTCAATAAAATGCGTAGATGTTTGCCATATTAATGCCTTAAAATGTAAAAATGTGCCATGAATTCGTTTTAAAGTAACGTCAGAGTCAGTCTCCAGCAGCAGTGATTCTGTGATTCAAACTCGCTTCATATTTTTACTGAATCTTTGTTTCTGTTTCTCTTATTAATTCAAAGCAACTCAAATCAGCAGAAGTCCGTTTGTTTCGCCGTTAAACCTGAGGGACTTGCGATGACGCAGCAGTTTTCCTCGTTCCTCTTCAAATATACATAAAAAGAAATGACACTTTAAAATCTGATCTGAGCTGACCCGAGAGCCGTAGCGGGTTTATTTGTCTGGATCTGCTTCTCTCTGCAGTTTCCTGTTTAATTTGATCCATTCCTCCTAATATTCTCCTGCTGTCAGCCGCTCTGCAGCTCCTTTTGGTCTCTGTGTTTCCAACGAGTCAAGGTCAGGAGACCCGCGGTGACGGCCGCGCCCCCTCAGCACTCTGCCACCCGATTAGCTTAGCTTGCTCTTTCTTTGTAACCGTCTTCACGGATACAAAGAAAGAAAATCACCTAATTTTCTCTGGTAATCCCAAAACTCCTGCAGTTCAGAAGCTGCAATTGGACTTTCTGAGCTGTGACAAGTTTCTGCTTTCCTGAAATGGATTTCTCCAGCAGTATTTTAGTTTTGTTGGATCTGTAGAGAAATTAAATACTTTGAAATGTTATGACTCAGAACAGGATTGACTGTACAAACTGCATCCAAGGTGAGATTAAAGAAACAAAGTTACGATACGATTAAAGCACCTTTCACATACAGTTAGTTTACCAAAGGATTGTGTTTAAAATTAATAATGGATACATTTCTTGAGACTGAGTCACTTAAAAGAAAAGCTGAAGATATTGGTGCCGAACTCAGTTTCATTTTGGGCCGAATCAAAAACCTGAATGTTCTTAAAGGGCCAGAATGTATTGATAAAACCATTAAACTGTTACAATATCAATAAACAGCTGTTTGGTTAGGCATTTATTAAGTGTTTCTTAAAATTGAACATCTTTTCACACTCATCAGTCCAACCAGGATTTCGTGATTTTTTTATTTTTTTATTGCAATCAAAATGACTAATTTTGTGGAGCTAATTTAGAAATATTTGTAAGGACTTTTTGTGATATTTGTGCTAATGTATAATATATATGGTGACTTTTTATTAATCGCCGTATCTATCACTAACTATACCTTGACATCATATAACTAACTATAACTTGGCCAATTTTGAGAAAAATTTGCGGTAAAAATCTGAAAGAATTATGGGAATTTGTAGATTTTGTGTGAGTTTTGTAAATTTGTTGAAAACCTGGCGGGACTTATTCATGTAATTTGGAGTCTAGAGGTCCACATAAAGAGCTACGGCGGGCCACATTTGGCCCCCGGGCCTCGAGTTTGACATGTGTAACTTACATGATTGGAGGAATTCATTTTTCAGTTTCTCAAGGTGAGTTGCAGATGTTTTGTTTTTAGATTGACGATCGCGATAGTGATCTAAAAACAAACGTTCTGCAACTGATCGCGGAGCGTTGAGCAGCTCTGCGCCCCCTGCTGACTGACTGCATCTATAACACCAAAAATAAAATTATTGTTTACATCTGGCTTTCTTCAGGCTGAGAGAAAATGTTTGTTTTAACTCAAGTCTGTTTTTCCTTTAAATTACAAATAGCCGTAAAGTTTTAATATTATTATTGTTGCAGTAAAGAACAACTTGGTTTTTGGTTTCCATCAGTACGTCGTCATTCCCAGAGTAGATTTGTTCATGGTTCTGTTGTGACCCGTCACATTTACAAAACAGCACCGCTCTCCTAATCAGGATGAACAAAGAAAACAGCAGAAAGTGAGTTAAGAAACATTTTCATTCTAGATGGTATGTATCTAGATGTTAGATGGTCTGTGAGTGTTTGTTAAACGTGTTAATTGGTTCTCAGCCTGAAAAAGTTTGAGAAACACTGAATAATTGTTGTGGGGGAGTGAAAATTGTGTTTTTTACTCTTTAAATTTACAGAGAATGTGTAGAAATCATGTGCAAAACAAATACATAAATACCTTTTCTTCTATGAATTTGCCTACAGACATTTTATAAAAACTTGCAGGAAATCTTCGGCTGCGTTGATTTGATGTTTTGTTTATAACAAAGTGAATGTTTACCGAGTCTCGCTATTAACATATTTTCACTGCTGTAGTCAATAATCAGCCAATTTTCCAATGTGAGGTTTGAAAAAGGTCACATATTAGATCATAACAGGTGACCTTTACATCGCCTGGGGCTAATTATGACAACATTTCCCAGAGTCTAATTATAAATAATCATGTAACAGCATTAAAATGAGACTTTTACCTGGGTAATTTGATGAATTTATTAGTAAATCTTTACACTTTGCAGTCGTTTTCTGCACCAAAAGCTGCAGTGTTATAGATAATTGTCTCCTTTTGTGAAACTCTCTTGTTTCTGTTTTAAGAAAAGTTTATTCCTAAACTTTATTTCTTGTTTGAAAGACCTTGAATCCATATAAATCTTGCTCAATTTTAACAACAGTGCATCGGAATCTGAAACTTTTACATTATTGGTCACAAATAACTGAAATAAGTAAATAAAAAGAAATTCTTCTGGTCCATAGTTATTATCTACATCTAGTAAACAATGGTTGAAACAGCAGTGAAAGCTTTGCTTTTTAATTTTTTTTTTTTAGCTTCTTCGTCTTGTTATGATCTTGTGACAAAACCATTTTGATAAACAGCGGCGTCTATTATTACTTTCTGTTGTCTGACATTTACGTTTTTCTTCTGTCTCATATAATTAACTTGTTTTTTGAACGCAAAAAACCAACAAAAAAATGGAATTGAGATTCAAAATCTGGAAAAAACAGTTAAAAATGTATTTTTTTATAAATGTAAAGTCATTTGTAGGGTCTGAAATGAAGGAAATCCTGAGCATGTAAAAAATTAAATGAGAGAAAAATAAACTGTAGAGGGCCAAATAGTTTTCCTCAGAACTGTGTAATTGCTATAATCAGCGTTGTTTAGTTCGTAAGAGGAGATTATTTCACTCGGTTTAGTTCATTCCCTCAGAGAGTTAAACTGTTTTTTAGCTCCATGTTTTGATTTCATTCGCTTTAGGCAGCTGTTTCAGGACAAAATGCTTCAAACGCCTCCTCCACTTATTTAAAAGGTTCAATTAGTGGCATGGTGGTAAATATGGGAGGAGAAATTAGCATCTTAAGAGCGAAATGCTTCTCCGCAGCTGAATCAAGACAGGAAATTTGACTGAAATCCAGAAACACGAGTCCAAACAAGCAGATGTTTGCAAAATGAGCTGTAATTGCAATGAATAATTTTAATCCATCTTGTTCTTTATGCAGAAATCCTACATTGAAATAAGCTACAAAAAATATATATTTATCTGAAAAGTGAGCTGAGAAACTGGTCGAGTTTCACGTTGAAACCTTGAATCGCTGCGTCTGAAAACGTTTCGAGGATTTGGCGGACATGGATGCTCACGCTGTGCAAACATCTCTGGCCCCGTCCGCCCTTTCAAGTGCCAGTTGGATATGATTATCTATGCAGGTCAGCAGCGTCTACGGCACAGACTGCCTCCAGAACCCATCACTCATTCATGAGCCGCTTTTATGACCCCACTTACGTGGCGGCTCCTTGAAAGCGCAGCCCAGACGTGACAGAAAGCAGCTCAGCTTTTACCAAGAAGCTGCTGTTGTGAGTTTATCTGTGGCAAAACGGATGAAGTTTTGGAGTAATCAGGAGTGAAAGAGGAGTGAATAAGAATCGGGGGGATTTCATGGTCAGATCGTCTTCTGCTCATGCAGCCCATTAGAAAACAAGAGTACATTGAAAATCGATGGCCCAGATGCGACTCCACTCCCCTTCCCAGAGGAAGACCCAGTCAAACCTCATCATTACCACGATGTTGTTATTAACATTTGCTTTTAAACTCAAACATATCACAAGAGATTCAAATGTTCTCCTAAAACAGCTTCACAAACACAGATTCAATTAAATTTTTCTCTTGCTTGAATTTGTTAACTCAAAATAAGCTAAACCTAAATATCTAAAATGTCCCAGATGTAGCCAGAACTTAAAGGTGACCTAATATGTTTCCATGAACAGGTTAGGATACGTCCATTTAAAACATTTTCATTACATGTTTTGAACAAAATCATTCTTAGGTAATGGGATTTTAGTTTCATCATTTTCTCTTGTCATTTTTAATCTAAATTAACTGCTGCTGATCACGACTCCAACTCAACATTTACATTCACATGTGAAAATGGCTGCAAATGGATGCACAATTGTACAGTCATACATCTTTGAAAAGCAGAAGTAGAGCCTCCTGCACAGTCAACAAGAAAGCAGCAAATGGGTTCTGGATCGTAGGTCAACAAAAAACATTTCAAAGTGCATACGGCAGTAAAACCAGCTAAAGCAAACTTGCTGCAGCTCTGCTTGGGTTGCTAGGTAACGAGCTGGACTTCACTGGGGTTGCTAGGTAACAGGTACTTTTCTGATTTGTGATGCTAAATTCCGGGGGGTTTTGAAACAGACACCAAAAGCATTAACTTATTGCCAAAAATTCACTTATTGAGGTTTTTCTGAGCACTGGGGTTGTTTTTAGAAACAGTAGAAACCCAAATGGAAGTAAAAAAAAAAACGCAAAAAATGTTAATTTTCCGGATAGAAAAAATCTGTGAATATTAAACTACAAATAGGTGAGTGGTTCATGTAGCTTATACAAACTTGTAAACTTACAGAAAGTGATATTTTTTTACATAATCTATTTTTTTAAACTTAAAATAACTTAAAGTGTAAATATCCCTAATATGAAAGTATGATCCCTCCCCAGACAAATTTTGGACACTTCCAGAAAGTGGGTGGGGCCAAGATACACTGAGGGGCGTGGCCAACTTTTGGGATGAATGAAAGGGCTAAGAGAAACAGTGTGGCTTACTTATAAACTTTGTTGCTATAGTTTGCGACTTTTCAAACCCCGTTATCTACTTTTTATCAAAAAACCAACAATTGACAAATCTAGACATTTTTACACAAAATAATGTGGAACTAAACAAACTTAAAACGTAAAGATAGAGCCCTAAATAATCCATTACCAGCCAAAACAAAAGTTGATTTGGGATTATTTACCCTTTAAATATCTACATGTGCCTTTAAACTTTGATATTTTAAGGTTCTGATGGTATAAAATGTATAAACTGATGAGAGAAACAACAGTTTAACTTGATCATGTAATGATTCAGAGCAGATAGTTGGTTCATTACTAGCAGAGAGAACGAGACAATGCACCTTGTTTTGATTAATACACAGGGAACCTAAGGGTTTTTCCCACCACTTAAGACTCAATCATTTCCTTATTTATGATGCAAGACTGTGAACAATCAGTTCAACCTTCAACGTCTCTGTTTTTCTGATGCGGCAGCCCGTTTTTCTGCTTATGCAGACATTCATAAGCATTCTGGTTTCCATGTATGAGGAGAACATGAGGCAGCACTGGAGCTGCAGAGAGGAGCCAGGAGGTTTAACGTGAAGAGGAGATGCCCAGATGCAATCTGTTCCCTCGGTTATTAGTTTTAGGGATTCCTGCTAAGCGAAGCTCACTGGCAGCGCTCTCCTTCTGGGCCTACTGAGCAAGAAATGTAGCATCACAAAGAGATTTTCTGCCAAATCCAGATGGTTTGTAGCAAAATGAAAAAAAAATCTGGTATTAGACTGGTTGAAGGTTTCACTTTGTGTTCTCATTCTTTTCTTAAAGTGACCATTTCAGTTTCAGACCTGCATACTTCCCATACTAAATCTTAAATTACTCTGTGGGTCTTTTCATCCCGTGTTTATTTTATTTATTAATTTAGTAAAAAAAAAAAAAAGCACTGGTGATTTCAGTATTTATTGGACTGTAACTTCCCTTCAAAACTCTTGCCATTTATTACAAGAAATAAAATCTAAATTCTTGTTTTGCTAAAGTTATGCATAAAAATGATCCAATCCACACAGCAAATTAGGTTTATTGGCAAAATTTTTACACAAGTATAGCTTAAAACATTAAATAGGACTAATATTTAAAGTGATCAATTATGCAAA